>NC_059077.1:134310183-134548923 GCF_020497125.1 Mauremys mutica
GCCACCTCATCTCCGGGTCAACCAATACCGCGGTATACCCAGTCCAATTCCTTACACACAGTGTGTACAACTTCCTCCTAGATATTCCTGTCTGTACTGGGAGTTTCCCTTCATTCCATAACTTATTTACAATCCCCAGCGGACTCTCAAGAGGCACGCTAGTCCCTTGACCCATGGTGTCTGACAGGAGCCCTCCAACTGGCGTTTATCCTGCTGTCCAGTACACGACCCCTCAATATTGAATTGGCTGGGAGAAATCTTCCGTGGCGCCTGCCAATTCGTATGTGAGTGGTCTGGCCACTGGACCGAGGCACCGCACCAGAAGAAAATCCCGGACGAGCCCCCAAATTGTTAGGTAAAAAGCAAGTCCTTACTCACCTCTCCAGCACCCGAGTTTGTGCGGAGTTGGTATGGGGCTCACAAATCTGTCAGAGACCAGACAACAATTCGTTGATCAACGGGCTCACACCATCCTTAGCTTAAAAAAAGCTTCGGAGTAAGTGTGGCAAGTTTATTAGGGGTGAGCATCAATGTTTATACACAGAAGTAAACAAAGTGATTAACAGATCATAATGGTCATGCATAATCAATCAAGATTTTACAGGTTAAAATGTAAATTAGAGAAGACAAAGGGGGAAATGGCTACTTAAAGGGAGGGGGTGTCATGAGCAGTTCGCAGGTCAGAGCTTTGATTAAAAGTTTCAGATAGAGACATCAAGTCTGGAGTAAGTTTAAACTCATGAAAAGTTCAGACTCAACAACTTCACGCCTGGGCATTGGGATTCTTTACCAGTGTCTCTGGCATGGGGGAAGCTTTGTGCTCACAGCTGTGATGGCCAAGTGGTTAAGGCGTTGGAGTCAAAATCCAATAGGGTTCCCCTGCGCAGGTTCAAATCCTGCTCACAGCGAGGCCTGTGTTTTAGCCAGTCTCTCACGGGGGCAACACCTCTGTCCAACCCCCTGAGACACTCTCAATTCTCTCCCCACCCCAAGGAAATCCTGTTCTGCTCCTTTCATAGAGATCCCTGGGACACCCCCTCGCACTGTGTCCCTGAGGGGTCAGGCAAACTCTCAGCGCCTGAAGCCTCTGCCACTCACCTGGTGCCCCATAGATCAGCCATAGCTCTGGTCCTGCTCCTCTCTCTAGGGTGTGAAAGGAGCCAAGTCTGCGACTCTGTGGGAGCTACGGGGCTGCAGAACCAACAGAGAAAAATAGGTGCTCAGCGCCCACTGGCAGCCAGCTCCCCCCGCCCACTACAGGCCTTGCCGACAAGCTCCTCCTCTTCCCCTTCAGTGACTTCCACTTGCCAGTGACCAGCTGTTCAGTGGGGTGCAGGAGGGGCTGGGTGGGGAGGGGGAGGAGAGAAGGAAGAGGTGGGGGAGGGAGAGGAATGGGGCAGGAAGGTGCCGGGTGGGAAGAGGTGGGACCGGGGTGGGGGCTTGGGGAAGGGGTGGAGTGGGGGCAGGGCCTGGGGAGGAAAGGGGGGATTTGTCCTGGGCCCTGCACCCCTCTAGGGCCGGCCCTGAAAGGAAGCACCGACTATCACTGTGACAATAAAACTGACCAGCCTTGCGGGGGAGGCTGAGGGAGACCCTCACTCACCAGGTCTCTTCTCTCCCCCACAGTGAGCCAGACACTGCTCTCTCCTGGCTCTCACTCTAGCAGCTGGACGCCAAGGAGCCATTTCCCCACAGGAAGTGCATCGAGTGCCCCTGTGGTGCTGGGGGGCTGGCGCTGCTGCTGCCTGTGGGGCTGGCAGGGGGGTTGATGTCTGCACAGACTCTCAGCTGCCAGGCCGGAGGGGGCACTTGGGACCTGACCAGACTGGCTCAGTGAAGACGGGGAGTTGACAGAGCAATACAGACGCTCTCCAGAGCCCGGAGCAGCAGCCGCCCATGCAGCCAGGCAATGAGCATTTCCCACAGCCTGGAGCCGAGGGGGAGGCAGCAGCTGCTGTTCCAGCTTCTGTCAGCCAACAGCCACTTCTTACTCCCCACAGCTAAGGGCGTCGGGTTCCTCCGGTGGGGGTGTGGAGCAGCCATTCGTTTTCCTGTTCGCACTCCTCTGCGGTGTGAAAATCGGGGAGGGGAGGCAGAAGCCCCACTTCCCTCCCGAAATGACGCCCAGTGGGGGAAGCCAAGACAACAGGGTGGGGCAGCAGGTGGTGGCCAGACTCTCACTGCCAGGGTCTAGTCTAGCTCAGGGTCCAGCTCAACCTCCTCCCCGCGCCACTGGCCCCCAGTCCCCTTCCACCACCAGGTCAACCCGGGCACTAGGGCAGGAACGGGGTGAGGCAGCAAGTCAAGCTGAGCAAGGCAGGGAAAAGTGAGTCTTGTCTTCATGGGCCGCTCACAGTGACGTCCTTTTTGGGTGCAACTGCTGCAAAAACCTCCCGGGCGGAGAAGTAACAGGTCAAAATAGTGCTGCACAGCTGCCAAAGTAGCTCAGTTGGGAGAGCGTTAGACTGAAGCTCTAAAGGTCCCTGGTTCAATCCCAGGCTTTGGCAGGTCTTTTCATCCCTCTCTGTGCAGGGGCAGCTCGTTCTCTGGGAGCACAGTGGTGTCTACACCCAAGATGAGCAGGGCTGCCCTAGAGGATTTAGGGGGTCTGGAACAAAGCAATTTTGGGGGCCTCTTCCATTAAAAAAAAGTTGCAATGCTGTAGTCTCATGGGGCCCCTGTGGGGCCTGGGACAAATTGCCCAACTTGCCTCCCCTGTGGGTGGCACTGACGGTGAGTCTCTGATCTTGGGCTCTGCAGTAGGAAAACACAGAATGGGCTTCTGCCCCTAGTTGGCCCACCTGACCTTTACCAAGGAGAGATGGGAGCTGTCTTTCCCAACATGGCAGGCAGAGAGTGAGGCAGGGTGACCCTCAGGAGTGGTGCCAGAGGGCTGCTGGGCAGTGACAGGCAGGGACTGGGGGTGAAAACTCCTCTGTGCAGCTGAGCAAGGGCAGTACCAGGGAAGGGGCATCTGTGAAAGTGGCCCTGTGGAAGGTGGCAGGGATTTGGGGGCCCAGGAGGAGGTGCTTGATGTTCAGTGCCTTGGAGCAGCTGGACTTCGACATGGTGGGTGTTCAGGAAATGCACGTTCATGACTTTAGGATAGATCAATGGGCAGAGGGTGATTGGAGGAAGGGCCTCCTGGCCAGGGAAGAATGATGGGGCTGGAGTCTTGTTCTTCACATTCGCGGTGCGAGTACAGAAGGTGGGGGAGCTCCGACCAGGGAGGGCATTACTGGTGGGCTTTGTGCTCTGTGGCACTGGTTACTGCTATATTAGTGTGTATGGTCCCCAGTTAAGGCATGAGAGGGAAGATCAAAGGCTCCCTTCCTCTGGAATGCATGGTGTTTGGTGTTGGGGTGGGGGGGGGATTTTAATTGTGTCAGCTGGCCTGAGGACCGCTGGTCCCGTTTTCCCGACCGTCAGAGGAAACCTTTTTACAATGAGCACTACCTGGTGCAGGTCTGTAGTGAGGTCGGCTTAGAGGAGCTCACTCCAGCCACAGAGGGGGTTCACCTTTCTGCGAGGACAGGCCAGGAGTCGCACTGACCGGATTTATGCTTAGCTTCTGTGTCTTTAGCATGTTGCTTCTCAGATTCTTTCTTGGCCTGACTTGTTACACTTTGACACTTAACAGGCCTCTAGCTTGCTTCTTGCTTGCTTATATATACCTGCCACAGGAAATTTCCACCACTTGCATCTGAAGAAGTGGGTATTCACCCACGAAAGCTCATGCTGCAAAACATCTGTTAGTCTATAAGGTGCCACAGGACTCTTTGCTGCTTCTACAGAACCAGACTAACACGGCTACCCCTCTGATACAGGCCAGAGTTTGTGCACCTTCCTATTATCCTCACTAGGATCTGATTTCCAAATTTTGAGGAATGACTTTTTGCCTCTAACAGCCTCCAGTACTCGGCCGTTTACCTAGAGTGGCGTTCTGCTGGTCCTCCTATTGTCGCTTCTGATTTAGGGCAAACGTTTCATCTGAGCCTCTACTTGCAGCGTTTTTAAACGGTCTGCATGCTGCTTGCAGGCACCTAACACTTGTGACAGCAGCTCCTTTTAATTCCCATCCAACCATCTGTACTTATGCCGATAGGTCGACTTTAGGTCTTTAACTTTGAGCGATAGCTGAGAAGATGGTAAATCAGGCAGAAACCCGTTCGACAAACCTCTTCATTTCCTTGTTATTTCCTGACTTCTTCATTCATCGCCTTTTCCTTTTTTCCTGGGTGAGGCGGCGGCCTGCCAGGGAGCTCCCCGGCACCTCTGGCTGCCTGGGCTGAAGGCAAGAGGCAGGCCTGGGTGTGGCGAGGGCCTCCTGTCCCGGAATGAGGCCGCACTGCTTCCTGGTCCCCTTTTCCCACCCACAGCGGCAGGCGGCTGCTCCGGGAGAACACGAGGGAGGCTCTCGGGACGCCAGACAGTGCTGTGTGGCTGTCAGGGGAAAGAGCCTTCTTCTCTAAAGATGGCTGGCAGAAAGGTGGTGCTCAGCTCTGTCAGCGACCTCCCCAGTAGCCTCGCTGCCAGGGGGTGCAGACATTTCTGTAAGGTGCAGAAAGAGGGTATTTGGCTTCCAAGTTAATATGAGAAATATGCATTTAGGAGATGGAATTTCCCTTCTTTCATTAGGGCCCCAGTGGCCTAATGGACAAGGCAATGGCTTTCTAAGTCAGAGATTGTGGGTTCGAGTCCCATCTGGGGTGAAAAACTGCCTCTATATTGCAAAGAAACCTTGGCCTTATTTTCACCAAGGAAGCTGGGAGATGTTTGAACACAAAATACTGGATCTTGGGAAAAATCCCCCAGAAATGGCACCTTGACAAATGCTTTCTAAACCCCTCAGTAGCAAACAGTTAATACTAGTGTTTGAGACTAGAGGGAAGGGGAGTGTTTACTCTGACACCTCAGTGAGTGAAACAGACGGAAAGAGCAAGGCCGTCCTGAAAGAGAAGGGATCTGTCTGGAGACAAAGCAGCCCCTGAGAATGAGCAAGGGTGTGAAAAGAAGAGGTTCAAATGGGTGTTAGATGTTAGTTAGTGTTAGAGAGTTTATCCCTTCACCCTCCCATTACTGGGTCCTTCTTGCGTACACACAGAGCAGCAATACCCAAAGTCCCAAGGTGCAAACAATTAGATGTTTATTGGGTTGAGCTTCCAGCAAGCAATGATTCCAGTTTCCTTCCTCGGTGTCCCCATCCCAGCCCTGACGCCACAGAGCCTTGCCTGTGTCCCTGTTCCCATTCTCCCCCTTAGCAAGACATAGGACATATGGTGACACATTTCCTGATAGGGCCAGGCATCAAGGTGGAAGGTGTTGATATTCCATTTGTCCCACTGCCCCGTGCGTAGTACAGTGCCCTGCACCTTCTCTCGTACGGGCGGGCCACACCTGTTCCAATTAGTGTTCCAGACTTCCCACTATAGTGGGTCCAAGAAGGTTGGGTCCAGGTTGTCTAGTGCAGGGGGGAGGGGCTTACTCCATTACTTCTAGGTTATTTCCATAGGCAACGTAACACAAGTATACTTAGCAATACACCAGCCGCTGTAATAATCCACAGCAACACCGAGAGACCTGAGCACTGCAGCATGGTCCAGCATCCCGGCCACCACCGAAACACCTCCTCTCCTCCTTCGACGGGGTCAAGCTCTTAACATGTCCAGTTGCTGGCGGTTGCATACGCTGCCACTGCAGGTTTTTGTGCTTTTGTCCATATCATAAGTCCATTGAATGTCCACAGAGAAATGGGTTATTGTCCAAACCAACTTAACCACATGGTGTGGAATCAGGCTGTATGCGCTGGTTCGATTATTCACAGCAGTAAGATTCACAGATCTATCTGTGCGCCAAAGCCCAGAGAGCAGCGTGTAGATGTGGAGTTTGATTAGGGGCTGGTGTAATTGTGCCCCAGTAATATGCACATTTCCAGCAAAACACCTCATACACAGTACACCCAATTGTCCACCCCTTGCCACGGGCCATTGGGTGTGCTCCTCCACGGCCATCAGGGAGGGGCACAGTCAGACATCTTCTCTGGATTTACACCATTTTACACACCCCTCCATTGATTCCCAGCGAGCAAATCCCCTTCTCATTATTCCCATAGGGCTTGTGGGGCCCACCTTAGCTGCCGATTCACTTCCAGATACCACGGTAGCTATTACACAGGTGCTGGCCTCCTAGTCGAGCATTTTAAATTTCCATACACATCTTCCCCCAGGTCAGCCTTTTGAAGCCATCCCCACCCATGTCATGAGGTTTTCTGTTAATTGAAACACAACAATGCTAACAACCAGACAAACACCACAGAGAAACAACACAAAACATAGATTCATGGTATTATGGGTTAGTCTTTTGCTGGCACCAGCTTGCTTCTAGAGTGTCTGAAAAACAAAAGAAACAATTTCCATACACACCCCCCGGTGGGGACAGATTAGTGCTTAATAATAATAATACCACTTCCTTTTACAAATGTCCTTGCTAATTGCAGGAAAAACAGAAGAATTACCTCCAGGCTGTCCGTACTTTGTTCTATAGTCAGATAGTGAATTACCCCACTCACTGGTCATTTATGAAATTCATGAGGTGGTGTGCCTCAGTTTCCTCTCTTGTACAACAGACCCAGTTTGCAATAGTTTCTCTGCTGTACCAAGCTTTAAGTTTATCCTCAGGTAATAGCTGAGAGACAGCTTTAGATTTAGCTTTAGCACTGTACATACACACACACACTCCTTAGGGTTAACCTGTCCCCCTTATTTTCAGGCTTAACTTGTTTTTTCTCCTCCCTTTCCTGGAGGGCCACAATCTGAGTCTTCCAGTAGCTTGTTTGCTGACCAGATGTATTCCTTATTTGCAGCTCCTTTGTGCTGCCACTGATGGGCAGTTCTCTCCTTCCCCCATCAGTGAGGTCATTTGCATTCACACTGGCTTTCGGGCTTGCTTTTGGATCCAAAGCCATCAGCTGCTCAGAGACTGTCTTAAAAGGGACACAATCAACTTCCACCCGAGTTCTGATTACTTTCCACTTTCATCTTCTCCTTCAAAACACACAGATCTGAAAAAGAAACCACAACCTATTGTGGCTCCCTTTGGAGCCCTAATAGGGTTTGAGCTAAGTACCATGTTTTTTTTGCATTTCTTTTACCCCTTCTCCAATATACACTGCACACGTCCTGGGAAAACGCACATTCCTTCCATAATTTAACCTTCATAACATTATATTACAAACCGTAAATCTCAGTTTAGGTTTTTAAAACTTTACACAATTACACACAAAATTTTGTTTTGTCTAACATCCCTTGCATCTTGTACAACCAGAGACAGTCAGGGGCAGGCAAGTTAAGTTCCAATAGAAAGCCCGGACATTCCTGTAGTGATTTTGCTTACATTACCCAGGAGTCAAATCATTTTGATGAGATTATCTCTCCGCCTGCTGCCTGCAGCCGTCCCCTATAGACCATTTCTGTGGGCAAAGGGCCCATTTCCCCTCAGAATGTCTGTAAAGGCTTCTCGGGACAAAACTTTACCTGACCCCCTTGTACAATTTAATTACTAAGCTTCCATCCAACATGAGTGCACAGAGCTGCACATACAGTTACATTTATATAACTGGGTTTTATTATTAAACCAAAAACTACCCTTCTTGTAACACAACAACTGTTGCCTTTTTCTATTTCCACAACTCCCAAATGTTTCCTTTCCTCCAAACTCTGTATTATTAATTTTTGCAAAACCCTGGGGGCTGCACTGCAGTGCGGGGGTGACTCTGCAGGGGGAGAAGCTGCTGTTGAGCAATGTAGAGCAGGTGCAGGAAGGAACCGGGGTCACTATTCAGATTCTGAACTGCACAATTTTCCATATTTGGGAATGTCCGAGAACAATTCTAAGGGGAAGGTGAATGCAGAGCAGTGACACTGGAGGTGCCCAGACCTCCAACGTAATAATGGGAAGATCATTTGCGAAATTAGTCGTCACTGACAAGATTTGTCTCTTCTTATTTCATGTTATGGTGTTATTTAGCGGAATCAGGACATATTTTTACTATGTTAATTAAACACTTAATTTTATTTAACCAAGCCAAAAACTTAGTGTCACTTATTTTTTCTCTGCCCTAGCAAGAATTAAATGAATGTTGTGACTTTCTGGAAAGTGCAGCGAGATTAAATGTGGGGAATTCAGTCTGTGTTTGTGAGCTGATGTTTTCCTCTCACAGGTCAGTGCCTGCATTGAAATACCAAGAGGGATCTAAGGGCTGGTGTACGCTGGGCTCTTCACTGGCAGAGCAACGTCTCTCAGGGTGTGAATCCCCCCTGCCCCCAAACCCAGGGGTGAGCTGCAGCGGGTTCGCATGGGTTCGCGGGAACCCGTTGTTAAATTTTAGCAGCCATTTTAGAACCGCTTGTTAAGGGCTGCTAAATTTAACAAAAGTTCCCGCCCACTCCTCTCCTGCTCCGCCCCCTTCTCCTCCCCCTCCCCTGCTTCCCACGAATCAGATGTTCGCGGGAAGCCTGAACAAGCAGCATGGAGGCAGCCAGCAGGTAAGCTGGGGCGCGGAGGGGGAGGGGAGGTGCGGCTGGCTCAGCAGCTCCCGGTCCCAGACCGCG
Organism: Mauremys mutica; assembly: GCF_020497125.1. Taxonomy (NCBI): domain Eukaryota; kingdom Metazoa; phylum Chordata; order Testudines; family Geoemydidae; genus Mauremys; species Mauremys mutica. The sequence goes on from NC_059077.1 coordinate 134,318,793, forward strand.
GCTCCCTCCAGCCCAGCACCGGCCCGGGGAGTCGGGCCCCGCGGCTGCCGCCGAGCGGCCGGGCCCCGGTGCCGGCCCGGGGAGTCGGGCCGAGCGGCCGGGCCCCGGTGCCGGCCCGGCCCGGGGAGTCGGCCCAGCCCGGGGAGTCGGGCCGAGCGGCTCGGCGAGTCGGGCCGGCCCGGGGAGTCGGGCCCCGCGGCGCCGGTCGTGGTCCTGGCAGAGTGGACCCGGTCCCCAGGCAGTGTGGTAAGGGGGCAGGGAGGGGGTGGGTTGTGGGGGGGTGGATAGGGGTCAGGGTAGTCAGAGGGCAGGGAACAGGGGGATTGAATGGGGGCAAGGGTCCCGGGGAGCAGTCAGGAAAGAGCAGGGTTGGATGAGGTGGTGGGGGCACTCAGGGACAGAGAGAAGGGGTGGTTGGATGGGGTAGGGGTTCTGGGGGGCCATTAAGAATGAGAGGAGGGGTTGGGTGGGGCGGCAAGGGGCAGTCAGGGGACAGGGAAGGGGGGGATGGGTCAGGGGTCTCGTAGTGTGTGTGTTAAGGAATATGAGGGGTTGGATGGGGCACGACCCCCCCCACGGAGGGGGGGGAAGGAGGGAACCCGTTGTTAAAATTTTGGAGGAAGGAGGGAACCCGTTGTTAAAAATTTGGCAGCTCATCACTGCCCAAACCCACAGAGTTAAGGTGACCTAAGCCCTGGTTAGATAGTGCTAAAGAAAAGGAAGAATTGTTGTGTCAATGCAGCTATTACAGGGATGGGAAAACCCCTCCAGTCACTGTCTACTCCAAAGTGCTATAGCAGTGCCACAGCAGCATTTTAAGTGTAGACAGAGTGAAAGTAGATCTGGCTCCAGTTTGCACTCTGGATGCTCAGGCACTAAGACTACAGTAATAATAACAACAGTGCAGTGCTTGCGTAGCTGGCAGGATTTGAACCTGTGCAGGGAGACCCCAATGGAGGGATAGCTTAGTAGGCAGGGAGGGATGGCTCAGTGGTTTGAGCACTGGCCTGCTAAACCTAGGGTTGCAAGTTCAATCCTTGAGGGGGCCACTTAGGGATCTGGGGAAAAAATTGGTCCTGCTAGTGAAGGCAGGGGGCTGGACTTGATGACCTTTCAAGGTCCCTTCCAGCTCTAGGAGATTGGTATGTATTGGTAATGGATTTCTAGTCCATTACCACAACTACTTGACATACACATGGATCATTACATGATGATTCTGTTCTCACTGAATTGTCACTTCAAATTGTTTGCCCAGACCAGCTTCCCCAGCACACTCATGGCTGCGCATCAGTGTAAGTGTGTCCTTGGGTGAACAGCAAGAGTTCCTGCCCATTTCCCTTCTGGCTGGAGCAGGATGAGAGTGTGTTTGTGTTAATGACATTGCTGTAGATTGTTGTTCATTCCCCACTCTGACAATTCAGACAGTCCCTTTCCCATTCAAATCTCCAGCACATCGTTCCAATAGCAGGCGGCAGGATTTCTCTGCGGCACTGAAATTTTTTCAGGGGGCTGGTGCATGAACTCAGCATTGCATTCCACCCTTGATGTTTCATGGACTAACAACAGCAGCAGAAAGAAAGAGACGAGCCAATATCTCCCTGCCAGGGATGCAGGTGCCACGTCCCCTCTGTCTGACCATCGCATTGCAGGAGAGAAGGGTTCACTGGAATCGAATGCCCTGGCTCAGACCAGAGACACAGGGAGGTTTTGCTCTTCACGGATCTATGCAAAGGAAATTGTGTCTCTGTGGGAAACTGAGGCAGGAAATGAAACACCCAATGCCCTAAGGAATGTAGGTGAAGGACTCGGGCTGAGCAATGATTTAACAGGGGTTTGTTTCAATTTATTGGCCTGATTAAAACTATGGCTAAAAGCCCCCTGTAACAGGGGCTGCGGGACAGGACAGGCAGTTCTGCGCGGAGTGTTCAGACCTGCCCCATATCTGCCCTTTCTCTGCACCGCCCCTGCTCCCAGAATGCACCAGGCCCTGGACTGAACTCTTCCCCTGCCGGCCGAGCTGGTTTCGTTTGCTGTGATCCTGTTGGCTTGGCGGGGGGGGGGGGGAGTGACAGTCCCACCCCAGAGCCAACGCCCCCCTGTCACCCAGCCCCCTGACCCCTAGCAGTGCAGGGGGGGCGAGGCCTGGCGGTGTTGGCAGAACGGGAAAGCATCAGAGGGTTCTATGGCAATCAGAGGGATTGACTGGAGTTGGTGAGAGGGAAGTTGGCAGCTTTGTTCTGGCAGTCGGGCAAACACCACAACATTAAAGAAACCAATGGTGCCAAGTCCTGCAGCGTCGCCTGTGGGATTTCCACAAGAGCATCCAGGCTGGGGAGCCAGTCAGTGTGTGACTGTACGACCGGATCAAGCGACAGCTGCCCGAGTTCCAGGAGATGAGGCTGCAGCTGGCTGATTTGAGCGGGAGCACCGAGTGAAGGGAGGAGCAGCCTCCCCTGACATTTCTGCAGCCTGCAGGGAATGGAGACAAAGGAGGGGGATGTGGGGTCTCAGGGCAGGACCCGTGGATCCGGTAGTGCAGGACCACAGTCGCTGGAGGAGGAGAGAGAGTCCTGCGAGAGGAAGCGGCTGGTGGGAAGCAATAAGTGCAGAGGGCAAAGCAGCCAGCTGAGAGTCACAGGGGTCTAGAAAATGAAATAGCTGCAGGTCCCATGGTGTAATGGGCAGCACTGGGTTCAAATCTCAGTGGGACCTCCTGGAGATATGTTGCTTTGCTGCAAAGCCCTGGAGCTCAATGTGCTTGGCTACCTTCTCTCAGGGTGAACTAGAGTGAGGTTTTTCCCTCCTGCTGGGTGACTGATGCCCACTGGAGATAGGTCTTTGGTCCGGCTGGTTCAATGGGCTGGCGGCTATAGGTTGGGGTCCTAGAACTTAACAGTCTGGCTAGAGAGTCCTGTGCGTTGACCATATGGTTGTTTCTCGCTGCTTCACCTGATGCCCACAACTTTGGTCCCTGCAGCTGCCACACTCTTCCTCTTGCCCACATGGCATTTAAAGGAAGGAGGGCCAGGGCCAGGCTTCATAGTCAGGGCGAGGCAGGAGGGAGGAAGAGTCCCAGGCTGGAGCCCGGCACCTCTCCTCCTCTGGGCACCTGGAGCAGATGCGGCTGGTGCTGACAGCTCCAAGGGAAGCTTAAAAGCCACAGAGCAACCAAGGGCAGGGCCAGAGGAGGGGAGAACCATGCCTATGTGTGGCCAGCAGAGAGCCACAGAGACACCCGGCCAGCCTGCTCCCTGCTCCCTGCCATGCCGAACTCCCACTGAAGGCCACCCACAGACCAGCAATCGTTCTGCGGCCGGCCAGCATCACAAGGCGGTTGGAAAGCAGGGCCAGCCCCCTGGTGCGGCCTCTGACCGTTCCCACTCCAGGGGCTCCTTTTGGCGGTGGGGCAGGAGACATTTCCCCCAAGAGGCTCTTTCCCAGCGGCTGAGAAGCACAGAAGTACCCGGTGTTTGCTCCTGCGGTGAAAGGGGTTAATACGTTTAGGCAGCCTGGCTAGCTCAGCTAGCAGCACCTCTGGCTCTTACTCTGAAGGCTGAAGTTACAGTTCCCTGTTTGGGTGCTTGGGGCTCCTCTTCAACAATACAACACACAATCTGCCTAAGCCCCCACCCAGTAACCTGGGGAAACTAACCCTGGTCTCTGGGTGCCTCTAAGAGGCCATACTTTCCCCACTCACACGCACTGAGTGTAGAAAAGAAACTTTAATAAAAAGGAGGAAAATCACCTTGTATTAACTTGGGAAAACACCACAATCATAACACAACACTATGAGCAAACCACCCGCCCCACAGTGCGCTGGGCAGTGGCCTTTTGCCTCGGGCTCCTAAATCCAGACACCAGAAGCTCTGTGGATGTGCCCCTCCCTTCACTGCACCTCACCCACAGCTGCTGCCCTGGGTCAGTGAAAACCCAGAGTTCACCTCTCACCTCCTGGGGGGAAAGCCCCTTTCTCCCTCCGCTGTCTGGCCACATTGCCGGCCACTTGCCGTTCCACCCAGTCACCGCTCTGCTGGCCACCTCTCTCCTCTTGACGTCTTGTGGTCCCACCAGGAGCGGGGCAGGCTCCCTAAAAGGAGCGGCCACCAGAGCCCGAACAGTAGCCCCACCCCTTCCACTCAACGCCACGCCCCTGCCCCACCCCTTCTCCCCAAGGCCCCGCTCCTACGCTGCCTCTTCCCCCCAGACCCCTCCTCCCGCTCACTGCTCTCCGTCCCCTCCCCACCCTCACTTGCCCTTACGGTCATTACAAAGTGGCAAGGCAGAGCCCTCCCATGTTTAAAAGCCCTGGGGTGTTGTTCCCCCCTGTTCAGGCACCCCTGGGGCCCTGCACTTTGCACAGCTCTCCCTGATTTCAGCTGTTAGTGAGGGAGCCTCACTGCTAGCGCAGACTGGGCAGTTTCTTGCATGAGAGACACTGTCCCAAAGCAGGACTAACGCTTAGAGCTGGTTCTCAGTGATTTCAGCTCTGTTGGGCTGCAGCAAGACTCTCCATTGAGTCTCAGATGGAAAAAAAGTGCCAGGAGAAGCAGGCAGTCGTAATCAGCTGTTATTACACAGGGAAGAACAAAAGGGTCAAATGGGGCCTGGAACCCTTAACAAGAATCCACCCCACCGAGTACCAACACTTGTCGCTACCTGCTGCCAGCTCCACTGAGAATGTTTTGGGGTCACTCCTTGGCTTTATCAGCCTAGGGGTTTTGGAGAAGTGCAATTAACAGGTGCTCTAATGGCACAATTGGTTAGCGCACAGTACTTACAGGGCAGTGCTGAGAGAAGCTATGCTGAGGTGGTGAGTTCAAACCCCACCTGGAGCACTGGTTTTCATTAGCCAAGTGGCTTCACCCTCTTATTTTGCCCCTGTGGAATGTAGAATTCCGGCCAAGGGGAGCTTGAGAAAGGGAAGCGTCAATAATGCCCCCTTTGCTTATTACCTCCTCTCCAGAGGTCAGGTCAGAATCTACAACCCTTTCTGCTGCCCCTGCACTGTGCCAAGATCCCTCAAGCAGAGCCTGGAGTCCTGCCCATGGCGTCTGTGCTATTGATAAACGCTAAGTGACAGGGACAAAACACTCAAATCCCGCCTGCTGCAGGGAGCCAGGTTTGCTCTTCAAATTCTGTCGTTGGTACATTTCCAGGTCTGGGAATGTCCCACAACAGCATTGAATGGGAAGCTGCCTGCAGAACAGTGACACTGCACAGAGCTCCTGTGGAGGAGAGGTGGGAATTAGTAACTTTTTGAGGATCGTTTGGGAAATGAGCCTTTGCTGACAAGGTTTGGCTCTGTTCATATTTCACCTTCAGGTGTTACGTTGAGGGATCTTTAGTATATTTTTGGGAGGTTAATAACTATCTCCTCAACTTTATTTACTCAACTTAAAAATTGGTGTCACTTGATTTTTGCATCTCCCTGTGAAAATACAACTGACACACGTGTGGCTTTCTCCAGGGGGTCATGATGTTACAGTTGGGGAATTCAGTCTCTGTACTTGTGTGGGGGGTGTTGCTTTTTTACAGCTGCCTCACGGCCAGGCACACCGGGCTGTTACCTGCACCCACTGTCCTTGCTAGGGGCCCGTGCTGAACCCTGGGCGGCTGCACTGCAGTGCTTGGGTGACTCTGCAGGTGGAGAAGCTGCTGTGGAGCAATGTAGAGCAGGTGCAGGAAGGAGACGGGGTCACTATTCACATTCTGAACTGCACAGTTTTCACTCCCAGCCGTACTGGTGCCCCTCACTCCCGACCTGCAGCCTCCTGGGCTTCCCTCAGCTCTGCCAGTGCCCCTCACTCTCGACCCGCAGCCCCTGCTATCCCAGTCCTGACCTCCAGACTCACAGCTCTGTTGGTGCCCCTCACTCCCAACCCACAGCCCCAGCTATCCCAGTCCTGACCTCCAGACTCACAGCTCTGTTGGTGCCCCTCACTCCCGACCCACAGCCCCAGCTATCCCAGTCCTGACCTCCAGACTCACAGTTCTGCTGGTGCCCCTCACTCCCGACCCGCAGACCCCTGGTCTCCCTCCAGCTCTGACGGTGCCCCTCACTCCCAACCCGCAGACCTTGCTGTTCCAGTCCTGACCTCCAGTCTCACAGCTGATTGCTTTGAGACACTGGTAGTGAGTTGGGTGTGGTGGCTGGAGAACAGACAAAGTGGTTACTGGTTTATGATTTTCTGTTTGCTCCTTTCGGGTAAGGGAAATAGGGAAAGAAAAATAAGCAAACTAATAAAGAGTGAAGAGCAGAAGAAGCTAGAACTGCACAGGTTGCAAATTGCTGCCCAGAAACGCTGAACACTGGGCGCTGGGAAAGTCTCTGTAACTAAGAAGCCCCTGAGCTGAGTGCATCCCAGTTTCAGTGAACTGCAGAGGGGGGTGTCTCAGCACAAGAAAGCAGGAAAATGACCACCAGTGAGGCAGCTACTTAACTAGAGCTGGCCAGACTGGAAGCAGAAGAGAAGGCAAAGGACCAGGAGTTTCAATTGAAGCTCAAAGAAGCAGAGGCACCTGTGCACAGAAGGGCTATGGAAGCAGAGGCAGCCAGGGAGGGAGCTGCTCACAAAAGAGCCCTGGAGTTAAGAGACAGAGAAATAGAGGCCCAAACTGAGGCCCAGAAGCATGGACTGGCTGTTATGGAGTGGAAGAGACAAAACCCTCCAGCAGCTGGCTCCACTTCCCCAAAAATCCACAAATGGGAGTGACTATGTCCACAGTATGATGAATCCAGTGATATTGCTGAATATTTCATCACCTTTGAGAGACTCTGCACCTCTGTGAAATCCCTGGTGATCAAAAAATGGTCACATTGGTAGCCAAATTGGCTGGAAGAGCTATGGACATATTGAATGAGATGCCTATTGATGATGCTACAAACTATGCTAAATGTAAGGAGCTAGTTTTAAAAAAAGTTTCAGATTACACCTGAAACCTACAGGGTCAAATTCAGGAGTCTTAAGAGAGGCTCTGGATTCAGTAATGTGGCTTATGTAAATGAAATGAGAGATTTGTTAGATACGTGGGTGAGGGGAAAAGACATGACAAGCTTTGAAGGAATGTGTGATTTGGGCCAAGGGCAGGCATGATTGCAGTGCACCCTTCCTTGCCAACACCTCAAGCACATGCCTGAATTAAAAACCTTCCCCAAAGAGGCAGAACAATCTGCATCAGAGCATGTACGAGGGTACACAAAGGAACTGGGAAATGTAATAGACACTAAACAAGCTAAATTGTGTGAACAAAACCTGTCCGCCGTAGCTTTGCTGTTAATCTGGGGTCTTTTGCTACGTCATCAAGACCAAGGAGTTAATACTAGTGGTAAACCTTTAAAGGTGTGGGACATACCTGATTTGGTGGGGGGAAAAAAAACTTTTGTACATGCTAGGGATGGTGACAAGACAGTCCTACATGCATTGTTTCTTTTCAACTCATACCTGTAAACAGGCTGGAAGCTTGGTACAGCAGCAAAAGCATAACAGGCCTATGCTGCTGTGTGGGAGGGGAAACCGAGGCACATTGGTGGCTAAATGCCAACACACCTACACATTAACAGATATTGCTGTCTGCACTCTGTTAGCAATGCTACACCCCGACCTGTTTTCAGGCAGCCGGGGACCAGGAACCCCATACCTTGCTAGAACACCCATGTAGGGCATCATACAGTTTAAAGGTACTGAAACGGGGTGTGACCAGAGACAAGCAGGGATTTTAGGCGTCCCGCCTCCGCCATGGACAGTGTCCAAACCTCTGGCAGTAAATTCAGGAGGAGGGTGTGACATTTTGAACTGTTACCTTCGGCATTCCTGGGGAAAGACCAACGTGGCCAACAAGACTTTGGGCCAGTAGGTCAACCAAGGGGGCTGTATCCTAGGCCTGGCTGCAGCTCAGCTGCAGGACTCAGAGTAAACCCAGCTCCCATCGCTCCCTATAGGGCTCCAGGCAAGGCCAGTCTGCTGGATCCGGCGTCCCCTCTGGTGCGCAAGTCACAACAGCCAGCAGGCAAAACACCGGCTCCCGTGTCATTTGAAACAGCAGGACAAAGCCTTGAAACTCCAACTTAGGTATGAAGCAACAGGTCCCAGAGTCCCCCTGAGATCTGAGCTCAGCTCGCACTAGTCAGTGTCCTGACAGCTGAACTTTACGGCAGGGGACCAGATGGTGTCACAGTCTCTAGACACCCGTGACCCTCAGCTGGCAGGTTTGCACTCTGCACTCACAGCTTCTCTGCAGCTGCTCCCGCTCTCTTCTCCCCTCGGCTTTCTCAGCACCTGGCCCCACAGCGCTTCCTGCCAGCCAGAGACTGCGCTTTCTGGGCCCGCTCCTGCAGATGTGGGCTTCTATCCTGCTTCCTAAGGACTCAGCAGGAGAGAGGGGCCTTTCCAGGAAATTGTTATGGCTCCTGGGAATCCGTGTGTGGCTCTGGACACGCCCAGGATGTGTTTGGTGACTGGCCTGCACAGCAGCTTAAAAGCCAGCTGCTACAACTAGGGCTCAAACACTGGACCCCCCAGTTCAAAGCCTCATGTTCTTCCCACCAGCGGCTTCCTCTCGCAGGACTCTCTCTCCTCCTCCATCAACTATAATCCCGATCTACCGCGTCCGTGGGGCCTGCCCTGAGTCCCCGCATCCCCCTACTTTGTCTGTGTTCCCTGCCGGCTGCAAAAATGTCAGGGGAAGCCACCCCCTCCCTTCACTCGGAGCCTCATCTGTAGGGAGGGATGGGAGCTGGGTTTGCTCCCTAACCCTCACCCTAACCCCTAACCCCTCACCCTCACCCTCACCCCTAACCCCTCACCCTCACCCCTAACCCCTCACCCTCACCCTAAACCCTAACCCCTCACCCCTAACCCTAACCCTGGATGTAACTAATGGATTTTGGAGTATTCCCCTTGCAAAGGAGAGTCAGGAGAAATTTGCATTTACAGTAGGAGACCAGGAGTACACTTGGACCCGAGTACCTCAGGGGTTCCATAATTCTCCCTCCATCCTCCACAGGGCAATGGCAGAAGTAATAGCACGAGTGCCTTTGGAAGGGGATACTGTGACACTACAGTATGTAAATAATTTGCTAACTGCCACTTCAAATAAAAAGGACCATTTAAAAACCTTAGACAGACTGTTTATATATCTTTGCATGGCAGGACTTAAATTAAGCCCAAAGAAAGCTCAATTGCAATTGCAGAAGGTTTTATACCGAGGGCATAACATCTCCAAGGGAGAGAAGGCACTCACAGTAGACAAAAAGCAGGCAATTTTAGAGTTAAAGAAACCACGGGCAGTTAAGGAAGTCTGGAAGGTCGTGGGACTCCTTAATTTCTGTTGAACCTATATACCGGAGCACTCAAGAGATGGTGGAACCATTTCAAAACCTCACTGGAGGGGGAAAGCCTGCAAATGAGTTAGTAATATGGGGCACACAACAAGAGGAGGCATTTATAAAAATAAAACAGGCTCTAGCCTCCTCCCCCAGCCTGGGCTTACCCGATATGGGAAAGCCATTCCACCTTTACTGCAGCCACAGCCGGACCCAGTACTCAGCTGTGCTAAGCCAGCTTCAGGGAGCATACTTACCTACCTTAAAACCCCTGTATCCCAGGGATTACCAGAGTTCATAGCAGCTCCCTGAGCTGTGAAAGCTTGGGAATCATACACTGTCACAGGGAAATTCGTGCTCCATACACCCCATACACTCATTGATCTCCTTAACAGATGCCCAGAGGAGTCAGTGGGAATCAACATTGTGCTTGCAAAACCCTAACTTCTCCATAGTAAAAAACAAAAAAATAAATGGAGCCAAATGTCTGAACAAAAAGGGAGAGGTACACGCATGTCTTATAGAGAAGAGGAAGTGTTGGGAAGAATTTTTAAAAAGCCATTAAAAATCCAAATATAGCTTTGTATGTAAATAAATCAAGAGAGTATAAAATTGGAGTGCCACATACAGAATGGGCAGTGGTACTCGGTGATGGGAAAGTGATAGCTTCAGGTCAGATGGAAGGATCAAAGTCAGCCCAAGAAGCAAGGCTAACAGCCCTCACTGAACGTTTGAGAGCAGGGGAAAGCAAGAAGCTCACTGTATACACAGACAGCAGATATGCATTTGGAGTAGTGCGTGACTACATGGACCTGTGGTCACACATGGGGTTTTATAACAACAACTGGCAAGCAAATTAATAATATGAAAGCAATTCAAGGCCTAACAGAAGCTGCCAAACTACCATCAGAACTAGCAGTAGTAAAAATAAAAGCACACAATTAAATCTCAAGTAAAAAACAAACAAAGAAAATTATTGGGGAAATAAACATTCCAAAAAAATTGCACAAGCAAGTCCTATTAAGGTTTGTGCAGCTAGAGTGCCAAAAAAAGGAAGTAAATTTTAAAAAGCTATATGCAACCATAACCCCGGAAAAGAAAGTTAAAAAAACAAGGTTGTGTGTATAAAAATCACCTCTGGTATGGGCTGGGGGGGAGGCGCTGGTAGCCCCGGAGTGCACACAGACTCTACTGCGCCATGGCATCCACTCTCCAGCTCCTCTGAGGTAGAGACAAATGAGGGCTGCCCTGAAGGTGGCCAGCCATAAAAAAAAATGCTTTACAATTTCTCAAAAAATGTGTAACATAGGCACTAGTAAATGTGGGTAAAAAAAATAAAATAAAATAAAAGGTACCTCTGAATCACCAACAACGACCAGAGGGACTGTGGCAAAATTTGCAAATTGATTTTACTGGACCCTTGCCACAAAGCAGAGGGTACACTTGCATTTTGGAAATTATTGACACCTTTCCCCAATGGGTAGAGGCATTCCCAACCAAGAACTGTACTGCCACAACAATATTTCTTTTGCTAGGATTCGAGCTAATACCCAGATGAGGTTTGCCACTGTCAACAGACTCTGACCAAGGAACTCACTTTACAGGGTGAGTAATAAAAGAGGCATGTAAAGCACTAGGAATAAAATTCCATATACCATACCACCCTGAAAGCTCAAAAATAATAAAAAACAGGAGAAGGATGGGCTCCTATGCTTCCTGCTATGTTGTATCAAATCAAAGAAAGCCCAAATAGGCTGACTCAGCTGATACCCTTTGAGCTAATAACAGAAAGAGCAAGGAGAATGCCTAGCACTGTGACCTTCCCTGCAGGGGGATCCGGGCTTTTTGCAGACAGGCTGCAAAACGATATCAAGGCATTAGACATAGAGTTAAAGAATTTATACAACCCAGTAGGAAAAAAAACCAAACCGAGCTGAATAATAATAGCAGTCTAGACAAACCTGCATTTAAAGTTGGGAATTTAGTAATGTGTCGCATTTATCCAGGGGTTAAAGGAATTTCTAAAGCCAAGATGGCAAGGCCCTATAAAGGTCCTTCTAACTACTAATACATGTGCAAAGATGAAAGGAAAATTTAAAACATTTTGGCGTCACCAAAATCAGTTATAATTGTTTAAATCAGCATCTGTCAATACTAACAATGCTTCCACAGGTGAACAAGAGGAGAAGGAGGAAGGACTGAAGGGTGACCAGGACAACCAGAGCGACCATTGGGAGGCTTCTGCTGTGTCTCCTGCTGTCCCTGTGATGCATGGGGAAGGACGCAAGTCGTGTGCCATGTGAAAAGGAGGACTGGGAATGGGTCACTAGCCCCCCTCCTCCAGGTTTGCTTTGCTTTAATTGCTGCACTAAGAAAACACTTTAACTTGTCCAAAACACGTGCAGTGGCCAATAAACAAATCTGGCCAGAAGTAAAGGTGGCACTGTGGTTAGGACATGAGCACACAGTAGAACGCAAGAAGGTCCAAATAAAATCACACACTGATGCTCACAACAACAGGGAGGCTAGTAACATTACAATTTTGATAACTGACTGCCCTGTTATCCGCTGGTGTCAGGTACCGGAGATTACGGCGTTTTTGGAAGGAATCGTGGAAGCGTATGAGCTACCCCTTTGAACAGGGCGAAGCTCTTTGACGATGCTGTGGCCCCCTGAGACGAACAGTGTCTATACTTAATGCAACCAGTGTCCGAATTACCTTTAAAGGGGGAACAGCTGCATACTACTAGTGAAGGGTACTACCAGGTCTTGGGCTATCCCTCATTTGAGCACAACTACATGGCATATTGCCACGAAGGCTTGGGAGGGAACGCACAGACCTCAATACTGGAATTTGTGGAGAAAGAAACCAAACACTCATGAAAGATCAAGCGCCAATTATACCAACCTGTGGAGGTTGGACTTGCTGATTCAGGATGGAGCTTACCACTTAAAGCACGGATGCAGGTAACCCCAAAGGCATGGCACACATTTGTTAAATGATGGCCCAAATTGGAATGTCCACAACTGGTAACAATTAACTGGGTTATCAGCGACAGAGTGGAACCACCCAATTGTGTGTCATGCCCTGAACAAATCCCTGTTCCAGAACTAGGATTATAATGATAGGACCAGCACTACCGGTCCTCACCTCAGTGGTATTCCACACTTACAGGGTCGAGGTGCGTATTCCTTTAGAGGTAGTGAACAGACAATATGCAAAGATCAGGCCTCAAATGAGTAGAAACATTACTAGCCTAACAAACCAAACTGGTGAGTGCTTAACTAGACAGAGGAGGGGATTACTAGATACCCTTGCAGGATGGTTTGGTGCAGGTAATTCTGTTTACAACACCTATACCATAGCACACCAAGCTGAAAGGAAGGACCAGCTGGAATCAAGGGTGGCAGATGCTATAATCTCTAATGCCCAGGGAGGACTGGATACTATTAAGGCCAGTCGATTTATCCTAGACAGCTTAAAGGATCTCTCAAACTCTGTATCCACCTCATCAGATATAACAAAATACCTGGGCCAAGAAGTCACCAGTCTGCTAATAAATGGGACAAAAATAAAGGCACTACAGGAGAGTTGTTGGAGAGCAGGACAAACTTTGGCCCTCATCACACGGGAAATTGTAACTTATCTCCTCAATGGCCGGGTCCACCCAGCCCTTATGGAAGCGGTGGGACCCTATATCCCGTCCCCAGCGACTGCCCAGAACCACTCCATCAAGCTAAATGGAAAGCCCTGCCCCTCGAGACATCCATCCGTGTGCATGACGGTCCCCCGAAGGTCAACCATGACTGTTGATGGGACGCAGCTCCTCCGTACTACATCAATTATGGGTAACCTAACATGGGATCCAGAATGGCACTACGGCAGTAAGTATCTCGAGGAGGGGCTACAGGCCCTGCAGGCGAAGATCAAGGAGTTGGTGTCCGAGGCCCAGAGGCATACTGGGGACGGCCGTCTGAGGTACATTCAGATAGGGAAAACCGTGGACCGGGCCCATGTGAAGCTCTCAAAGGGAAAGAACCAGGCCGTGGAGGTTAAAACGATGATTATGGGCGATGCCATCTCAGGTAATAAAGTCCCCTGGGGATGGATCTGGGTGCTATTTTGTCAAGTTATGTGGGGAGTCTATCCTGACATTCCTGATGGTACTGGTGCTTTACCGGCAACTCCGCAGTAGGCTGAGTACATTAAAATTGGTATATGTAACCTGGCGGATTAGGGAACCCTAGGGTCAAGAGGAGGGACTGAAGGGTTGAAATCCATGTGCATTTTATATAACAACCTGGTATGTGGATTGTGTCAGCTCTTTTCCAGACCCAAACTCCAGAGTATGGTCAAGGGACCAGAGGCCTAACAAATAGTGATCAGCTAAGAGAAGCAGAATAAACAAAAGATAACCTTGCTTTGCCAAAATAATCTTAGTCAGCAAATTGCCAGGTGTTAGAGCCGAGAACTGAATAATTGTGTCTTACTCAGAGTTGCAGATTGAACAAAGAAGCCCTGTTTTGGTTGTTAGTTTGTTCTACAGGGAGACGTTCTTCCCACAGATCCAACCTTCAGTTTATGAAAGGTTGGCGCATGTCATTATAAGATAAGGTGTTCCATTCTATGCATCCGAAGAAGTGAGCTGCAGCTCACGAAAGCTCATGCTAAAATAAATGTGTTAGTCTTTAAGGTGCCACAAATACTCCTGTTCTTTTTGCGGATACAGACTAACACGGCTGCTACTCTGAAACCTGTCATTATAAGATATGGCATCCTCCCACCTTCCTTTCCCAGGGACCAATGCCTGCCTTAAAACACAGAGGAGACAATCTCTATTGCCATATACTTTCACTGTTTCTTTGTTTTAACTCCTAGGAATGTATCTGCTTGACAATCAGAGGAGCTACTCCATTCCTATGTACCCCAAATCAGAATTCAACATTGATAAAATGTTATTAGGATAAAATATATAAGTATTAATTAAATGTTAACAGGCTAACTTAAGACCATGGGCGGAGACATTATGTAACCTGTTAACCATTGGCTAATGTGCTATCTTGTCTTGCGGCCAGACCTATCCCGGGGTGTGGAACTGCCTACCCTGTCACTTTCCCCTGCTCATGGAAAATCCATATATTCTATTGTAATCAATTGATTGACAGTGTCTCTGAGCCTAATAAGCAAGGTGACACTCTGCCAGCGCTGTGTGTAATAAACTCCTATGCTTCACCTCTACATGGTGTGGATTTATGTCCTTCAGTTGTAAAACCTTTACCTCCTCAATAACTAATTCAACTTCCCTAAAACATGGGACACCTTATGGAACTTGGGGAGACAAAGCCAGTTGTAATAATTTGATAACAGGGGGAAGTTTAACCTTACACAAACTTGAATATGAGGCTGAAGGACGATATGAGGTACTCATTATAACTACCTTTCAAAGCAAAACAGGAAGAGCGATTTACTGTTTATAATACGCATGACATAACCAAACTGTTTAATAAGACTCAACAGAAAATGAAACAGTTAATCCCTTTAAACGATGATCAGCACAGGGATCAACATTTAGGAAAAGAGATTATATGCTCTGCATATGGGGAAGATGTCGCAAGTGCAATCACCAATGCACTACAATCCTTAAGATTGGGAAGAGTTCCTGACTTACCGTATATACTCGATCATAAGCCAGTCTGTTTATAAGCCGACCTCCCGCAAGATGGGTAAGTACAAATGGAAAAATTTTATGACCCATTCATAAGCCAACCCTATAATTCAGGGGTCAGCAAACTTTGGCTCCTGGGCCATCACGAAGATAAAGCTAAGTAAACAAAGTGTCCTGGTGCACCAGCTGCTTACCCTGATAGGCCGGGACAGCAACAGGTGGGGAAATTTTTTGGGGGGGGGAGAAGCTGGGGGTCAGGAGAGTAACCCCCTGTGACCCACCTTTCTTGCCTACATTCCCCCACTACAGTTACAGCTAAAATCGTTACTGGCCCATAAGGAGACCCACTTTATACCAATTACTAATGATATGGACAAAGCCCAACAAGTTACTACCCAATTAATGAATAAAGAGAATGAGACTGAAACAACTGGAATCAATGGCCTTATTTTCGGTTGCCGGCAGCACAGATCCAACAAACCCAAGTCAAAACCTAGACAGACCCCACGTGGGGAGGCACATGAATGTGTGTCCGTGGTGCCCATTCCAGACACCCGCCAAAACCTACCCAGGTATGAAACTGGCGCTGAACCAGTCTGCCCCCCTCCGACCCCCCCATTTCACACCCTCTGCCCCTCCCCCACCCCCGATTCCAGGAGTCTCGATCCGCCCCACGCGTGCGGCTGCCCCCGGGGTCTCTCCGCCAATCAGCGAGCGGGCCGGGACCCCCACGCGCACCGCGACCCCCTCCACCCGGCGCTGGGCCCACGTCACTTCCGGCCCGAAGTGCGCCAGGATCGGGGCGCGACTGCTTGCTCGAGCCCAGCCTGGCCCCGCCCTGCGGACGCGGCGTCACCGGCTCGGACCCAGGAAGCGGGTTCGGCGGCGGCCGCCTGGGCTGGGAGAGCGCGGGCGCGCGGACCACGGACGGCGCATGCTCAGTGGCACCCGCTGAAGCCGCTGCCCCCTCACGCTGCCCTGACTGGGCCAGAAACTCCCCTGGGGGGGGGGGGTCGCTGGCCAAATAGTGGAGACCCCCCCCCGGCAGCGCAGGGGTCATGGCGGCAGCTGGGGGGCGGGATACTGGACACTGCCCCAGGGGGCTGCCCGAGCTCATTCCCCCCCCCCCCGGTGAGGGGCTGAGGGACACACCCAGGGCACTGGCCCATGTGGCCACAATGGTCCTTCTCCTCTGGGGGGGGGGCAGGGCCCCCCCATCACTGCACCAATGCAGGGAGGAGACACACAGGGCAGCGGGTCAGGATCTGGGCCCAGCAGGGCAGCACTGCCCAGCTGCGGGTAGAGAAGCCCAGCAGGGCAGGGCGTATGGCGCTCAAGGTTGCCCCTGACCAGGGCAGCCATAGAGAGGCTGCTGGCCTTGTCCATGCCTCCTGCTCAGATGATTCCCAGTCTGGGGGGCCGGGGGGATGATTTATTGCCCTCATCACGCCTGGCCGTTAATGTTCAGCCTCAGCTGTGCCCCGCCACATGCTTTTGCCCCTGCCTTTTCTATCCAGATACCTTAATGGGCCCCATCACCATCATACCTGGGAGCAGCCATCTCCTGCCCTGGCTTGTCAGCTCTGAAACCCTCTAGGTCCCTCTCACAATGTACCATCCTTTTTCTCGTTCATCCCACTAAGTCATGGAGCCAGTACTTGGAGCATGTGTGGGGAGAGGTGGCGATGATACACGTTCAGCTCCAGCTAGTGCAGCCCTTTTTATAGTAACTTACAATAACACCCCTAAGTAATTGTCGTCTGGCTTTGACCAAACTGTTGCCGGCGCTCAGTGCCCGAGGTGGCAGTGGTTGAGTTCGTTGCCCGGTGTGCACCGCTCCAAAAGGACACACCAGGATGGAGAAGCAAACAGAACTTTATTTGAGATATCAAATAGGCGTCAGGAGCCACACAGGGCTCAAATCAAAACCGTGCGAAACAAACAACTCACATACCTTTTGTACTTTAACCAAAACAGTAACTTGTTACAATGTTTATGACGTGAACATTACCCGCCCAGAACCAAGTCTGCCTAGCTACTAACCAGTTCTTACTAGTTTCTTTCTTCTAGAAGGAGTAGCCCCTTTCACAAGGGCAACTCGGGGTCAAACATGGAGTCTGGAGGAGAGTTGGTAGACTATGGCTCAGAGCAAGAGGACTTCATCGGCTCTCATGGCCTTCCATCCTTTTGAGTTACCTGGATTATGCCAAGTGCGTCCCCAACAACCATATCTACATTTTGTCTATTTTAATTAAAATAACTTCAATAAAAATGTTAAATAGCCAATGAGAGTGTAGAAGGTAACTTGTGTAAGTATGATTTTAAACATTACGAAGGAAGGCACTGTACAGCTGGGGTCAGGCTTAGGTTCTGAGGGATTACAAGTGTCGGTTACAAGGTTCATAAGATACATACATAACACAACCACCATAGACCCAGATTGGGGTGCGGGCATTTTTAAAACCACAGTGGGTAAGTGATCTCAGGTACACCACCCATAGAATGTATCCAGAGTCCAAGTCATTGATTATACCTGGGTTCAGCAACCTTTCAGCAGTGGTGTGTCGAGTCTTCATTTTAATTTAAGGTTTCGAGTGCTGGTAATATTTTTTCATGTTTTTTAGAAGGTCTCTATAAGTCTCTTTTACAATACAACAATAGTTTAGTTAAATAATATAAGCAAGGTTTTCAAAATGTTTAAGAAGCTTAATTTTAAATTAAATTCAAATGTTGATCTTACGCCGCTGGCCCGCTCAACCCACTTCTGGTCTGGGGTTCTTTTCACCTAGGCCAGCAATGGGCTGAGCGAGGCCTGCGGTCGGGACCCCGGCTGGCAAGAGTCAGGCAGCCAGAATCCCAGACTAGCAGCTGTCTGTGTGGGGCCACTGGCTGGGACCGCAGACCGGCAGTGGGTTGAGCGGTTCCATCTGTGGGCTCCTGCCAGCTGACATCCCTGCTGCCAGACCCGCTCAGCTCGCTGCCAGTCTGGAGTCCTGGTCCTCTCCACACACAGCGGGTAGCTACCTTCTCCCTGGTTCTGGCCCATTCTCTTCCTCTGTCTGCACTGAGCTGAGAGTGGGACTGCACTGAGCACAGGATGAGGGTGAAGGGTCTAGCCAGGAGATACAATGAGGGAGGGGGCTCAGGATTGGGGCAGGAGCTTTGGGTGTGGGGCACTTACCTGGGCAGCTTCCATTTGGTGTGAGGGGTGCAGGCGGGAATGTGTGTAGGGGTGTGTGCAGTAGCTCCCATTTGGTGCTGAGGGTGGGGGGTGAATGGGGATGTGGGGGGGGTGCCAGAGTCAGGGCTGGGGTCATGGGTGGGGGTGAAGCAGTCAGGCAGAAGGCTGGCTGTGTATGAGGGGGGCTCAGGGGAGGGGCCTGGGGGTGCGTGCAGAGCACAGGCCTGGTGTGTGTGCGGGACTCTGGGCAGAGGGCTGGGTGGGTGTGTTGGGGGACTCAGGGAACAGGGCTCCCCCCACTCCTGCGGCCCCCAGCCAGCTCACCCACTCGGAGCCCCATGGCACACTGCACAAGCGCAACTAGCGCCTGCGGCAAGAGAGTCCCTTCTGGCTGTGTCTGGAGGAGCTGCCCCTGGCGGCGCATAACCCCGCAGTATACGAGCTCCTCACCCCAGGGCTCTCTGGCTACCACCAATTCCCACTCGCCCGCACCTACTACGTGCTCAGCGCCACCAGGCCACTGAGCTCTCTGCTCCTCCCAGCTCACGAACAGCAGGTACCGAGCCATGGCTGCAGCTGGGTGCCTCCTCCCAGGGACGCTCAGCAGCTGTCCCTGCTGCTGCTGCTGCCAGCCTCTCCCGCCTCCACCATCCCTGCTCCCCCTTCCTGCCGCTGGGAGTCGGGTCCGGGTCCAGCAGCAAACCTGCTCCCCCAGAACGCTGCCAATCCACCATGGCCAACTATACCAAGGTGGCTCAGGTGAGCTGGCCCCTCCACGCCCCCGGGGCAGGGCTCCTCGCCGGGTGAGGTGACGCAGGAGCCCATGGCCAGGCCACTGAGGTGGCTCCTCTCTCGGGGAGCGCAGGCTCTGCCCCTCACTGGCTTTATGTCCTTGGGACTCCGGCGGGCAGCAGTGTGCCATTAAAGATCTGCTCACATGCCACAGGTTGCTGACCCTTGCACTATACCAATACTAAGTACATGGGTGGGGTGAGTCCCTTCATTTGTCAAGGAAAGAAGGAAGTGGGTTATTTCCCTGACCGGTGTTCTCAATTACTCTACCTGGTACTGACAGTGTCAAACGGCACCGTGACGTCCACCATGAGAATCTTCTTCTTTTCCGTATCCATCACGATGTTGGGTCACAGTTGGCTGTCCGTGCCGAGGATGGCGGGGTCGATGGTGAGCTTCCCCAGGGACGGCAGGATGGCTTTCCACCACCCCGTTCTGGATGGTGCTGTGGCATTACCGGCAGGCTCTGGAGTAGTGCTGACATCCACACAGGATGTGGGACAGGGTCTCATTGAAGTAGCCCCACTTCCTGCAGCACGTGTCTCGGTTGCCACAGCAGACGGCACCGTTGAGCAATAAGTGTGTAACAAAGTGGGGGATTTTCTGGTTTGGTTCCTTGTTTTTTCCAATGGTTTGCATGCAGAGGGCGTGTGACTCAGTTTCCCTGGGTGTTACTGGGTTAACGAGATAAGGCCAGAGGCAGTTTTTTGTTACAGAGGACCAACGAGGGAACTTGAGGCCCCAACTGATGGCCTGGAGAATGGATACCCCAGCGACTGGCAACCCAGAGGCCCAGCTCAGGAGTCCCAACTGGTTCTAGCCAGTGGGAAGACAATAGGTCACTGGGGTCCTCTCTCCACAGCCCAACAGCCAGTTCCAGCCAGTGGGGGCTGGAGGAGAGGAGAGGAGGCCCAGGTGACCCTGTTTACCTGGAGAGAAGACAATGGACAGAGGCAGGTCTTGGGGCCCGTGATATCAGATGCCCAGCTGGGAAGCAGGGGGGTTCAGGACTGGAGAGACAGAGAGCAGGCAGAGCCCCCCTGGATGCAGGATAGACTTGGATGTGCTGTGCTGAGGGAGGCCAGGCCTAAGGCTCTGAGAGTTTCCTATGTTGGGTTCAAAAGCTCAATAAACCCTCCTGTGTTACGCTGGCTGAGTGTCACTCCGGGCTAGAGAACAGGGTTGCATCAACTCCTTCGGGGGTGAGGAGGCCCTGGCGGTCCAGAGCAAGTGGACTCCCTGAGGGGGCCCATAGCAAGAGACGGGTGTGCTAAGGCTCAGAGTGGTGCAGTTCCAGGAGGTGGAGGAGCTGAACACCCACAAGAGAGTGGACCCCTGAGAAAGGCTGTCTCACTGAAGGGGGTTCCCCCCAGGGACTGCACAGGGACAAGAGTGGCCACGACAGATAAGCATTTCCTAATGGAGCAACAGTGATACCAGATGGGGGAATGCAGAAGGCATTTTCCTCCTAGAGCAACAGTGACACTGGGTGGCACTCCAAGTAATACACAAACCTTTTCCCTTATGAAGGGACAGTGATAACAAAGCATTTCCCTCAGGCCAGCCGTGGCACTCATGGTGACCTGTCACAGTAACGCACAAAGCATCAGACACACCAAACACGTGGGAAAAACAGAGAAATTGGGCTTGGTTTTGGCTTAATTGGCTGAGAATTGCCTGTTGGCTAGTGTTTGGCTCCTGGCTTCTTGCTTGTTTACCTGGCAGCTTCCTGCTTCTTTTTAATGCACAGAGTATTTCTCTCGTAGAGCAACAGTGACACCGTGTGGCCACGCAGGGTAATGCACAGAGCATTTCTCTCGTAGAGCAACAGTGACACCGTGTGGCCACGCAGGGTAATGCACAGAGCATTTCTCAGAGGAACAGTGACATCGTGTGGCCATGCAAGATAATGCACAGAGCATTTCTCACGGAGCAACAGTGACACTGTGTGGCCACGCAGGGTAATGCACAGAGCATTTCTCAGAGGAACAGTGACACCGTGTGGCCATGCAAGATAATGCACAGAGCATTGCTCACAGAGGAACAGTGACAGTGTGTGGCCACGCAGGGTAATCACAAAACATTTCCCTCATGGAGCAAGAGTGACACTGGGTGCTGTGATACAGCAGGGCCAGAGAGCAGCAGGAGGGTTGTAGCTGGGAGGTATAAAAGCCCTACGATTATCGAGGCTATATTCCCTGTGGACTAGGGAAAGGTTACTACAGTGTAATTGGAGAACCTAGACCCAATTAAGGCCCCAACAAAGACCTAATACAATTCCCTTTCTGACTGAAGCAGGGGTGAGGAAAGTAGAGCTGAGTAGAGTTTGGAGGAGTTTTACTGTTCTCTAGAGGACCAGAGGAAAGAAACCCTGCCCAAGCAGAGCAGAGACACTCCCCTGGCACATAGGACTGAGGGAAACGCTACCCAAGGGGGAGACGCTAAGCTGCCTGGAAAGCAGAAGGGGCTAGAGACACTATCCCTGCTCATCCCGACTAACAGACATTGATGGACTGAACCTCCATGGATTTGCCTAGTTCTTTTTTTAACCCCATTTTTGTCTTGGCCTTCACAACATTTTCTGGTGAGGAGTTCCAGCCCTAATCCCACAGAGCCCCGTACCCAACGAGGAAGCACACGGCCTGTGAAGAGAACTACATCGAGTACAGATGAGGAATTCCAAGCACTGACGGCTTACTCACAGCCAGTTTGGTGAGAGGCAGAAAGCTGAGGACTGTTAACGTCTCCTTACAAGGATGTCCAGGCTGCTCAGGTCCACTTCTGCCACCTTCTCCTCTGGCTGGGGCTCCTGGACAATTCCTCTGCACACTAATGAAGCCAAGCAAGAACTATCACTACACAGACCTCTATTAATGTCCCCATCCCTGCCTCCCTCTCCCAACCCATCTACATCTGCCCAACTCAATGAACAGAGACTCAGTCAACACAGAGTGACTCTAAACTCTCGCGCCCACTGCCTTGCAGGATTTTCATCCCCTCCTACTTCTTCCTGGCTCCCGAGACGTAGCTTGTGGGGATACACACCGAACTCGCCTGCCCGTGTCCTACAAAGTTAGACAGCACAAGGAAAGGGAAGGACAGAGACAGAGAGAGTGTGCTGGCCAACACAATAGAGAAGAGAGAGAAGCACAGAAGGAAGGCAAGCAACTCACCACCTGGAGTCATCCTCTGCTCCTGGCCACAGAAATGAGCAGCCCCTGAAAATGGGGACCTTGTCTCCCTTATAATCACAGCTACTCAGGAACCTTTTCTTGCAAATTCAGCCACAGCTGACAAGGTCTCTCTACCTGGAGTCAGAGGGGCCATGAGCAGAACCCTCAGCAAAATAGACACTTATCTCACTGACAGCGGTGTCTGCTCAGCTCCCAGCTGAACAGCTCTTGCCGGGCATGAACAATGCTCACAGGCTCGCTGCTCTCACTCACTTTCCATCACATGAGGGCAGTAGACTCTGACGTGTGACTTCATTTTCCTTGGTACTAAACCCAGCAGAAGAGAGAAAAACAAATAAAATTAGCATCTCAATCTGCAATGTCACGTAGTCTCTTCATTTCACATCTCCCGTATCCCACGGCTCCGCCATCAAACCATCTCCTATTACTACTTTACAGCTGCAACTAGAAGGGACCCATTCTAACTGCATCCAAAATAGTCACTTTGCTCAGGAGACTCCTGTCCCTTCCCCAGCCTTAATACCACAGTGTCCTGTACCCAGCGAGGAAGCACAAGGCCTGTGAAGAAAACTACAGTGAGTACAGATAAGGAATTCAAAGCACTGACTGCTTACTCACATGCAGAATTCAGAAAGCTGAGGACTATTCATGTCTGCTTAGAAGGATGTCCAAGCTGCTCAGATCCCCCTCTGCCAGTTTCTCCTCTGGCTGGGGCTCCTAGACAATTCCTCTGCAAGGGAAGTTGCAAAAGTCTTCACTACCCAGCTCTAATTGTCCTTGAAATCTTGCCCTGAATCCTGCCTCCTTCTCCCACCCCATCTACATCAGCCCCACTCAATGAACAGAGATGGAGTTAGCACCGACAGTCATCGCTCCACTCTAATATCCACTACCCTGCATGATTTTCATCCCCTCCTACTTCTGCATGGCTCCCAAGACCTAGCCTGTGGGGATGCACACCTAGCACTCCTGCCCGTGTCCTATGAAGGGAGACAGCACAAGGAGAGGAGAGACAGAGTTGGCCAACACACTAGAATAGAGATGGGGGGAGGGAGAGAGAGAGAAAAACACGGGAGGAAGGCAAGCAACTCGCCACCTGGAGTCATTCTCCTAGATGCAACTTTATGATGCGGAGCACACACCGCTCCTGGCCACAGAAATGACCAGCCCCTGAAAATGGGGACCTTGTCTCGTAACCACAGCTGGTCAGGAACATTTTCTTAGAAAGCCAGCTGCAACTATTGGGGTGTCCCTACCGGGAGCCAGGAGGGCCGTGAGCAGGGCCCTCGCCACAACAGACACTTGTCTCACTGATAATAGCGACTGCTCCACTGCCAGCTGGATGGCTCCTGCCTTGCATCAACAATGCTTACGGGCTCGTCGCTCTCGCTCACTTTCCATCGCATGAGGACAGTAGACTCTAATACGTAACTTCTTTTCCCTTGGTACTAAATGCAGCACAAGGAGGAAAAACAAACAAGTTACCATCCTAGTGGACAATGTCGCATAGGTTATTCTTTTCACCTCTTCAACACGTCAGGGCTCCGCCTTCCCCCCCCCCCCATTACACCTTTAGTATTA
The DNA here is from genome assembly GCF_020497125.1 of Mauremys mutica. Classification (NCBI taxonomy): domain Eukaryota; kingdom Metazoa; phylum Chordata; order Testudines; family Geoemydidae; genus Mauremys; species Mauremys mutica. The sequence goes on from NC_059077.1 coordinate 134,342,529, forward strand.
CAACTAAAATGCACCCCTTGTAACGGCACAAGAAATAATCCCTCTGCACAGCAGACTCTGGCCCCTCCCAAGACATAATCTCAGAGCCCCATACCCAATGAGGAAGAACACAGCCTGTGAAGAATAATACAGCGAGTACAGATAAGGATTGAAAGCACTGACCTCTTACTCAAACCCAGTTATGCAGGAGGCAGAAAGCTAAGGATTGTTCATGTCTGCTTAAAAGGATGTTCAGGTTGATCAGCCTCTCCTCTGGGTAGAAGTCCTGGACAATTCCTCTGCCAGCGCAGCTGCAAAAGCCATGCATGAGCCAGCATTACACACAGCTGTGAAGGTGCGTGAAATCTCTCGTCACCTCTGCCTCCCTCTCCCATCCCATCTACATCAGCCTCAGTCAATGAACAGTGACAGTCAGTCTCCACTCCACTCTCACGCCCACTACCCCACATGATTTTCGTCCCCTCCTACTTCTCCATGGCTCCCGAGACCGAGCCTGTGCGGATGCACACCTAGCACGCCTGCCTGTGCGTGCTGAAGGGAGACAGCACAAAAAGAGGCAAGGACAGATTGACAGAGAGAGTGTTGGCCAACACACAAGAGAAGAGAGAGAGAGAGAGAGAGATGGAAACACGGGAGGAAAGCAAGCAACTCACCACCTGGAATCATCCTCCTGGATCCAACCTTTTCTACAGAATACACACCACTTGTGAACAGAGAAATGAGCAGCCCCTGAAAATGGGGACCGTGTCTCCCTCATAACCACAGCTAGTCAGGAACATTTTGTTACAAACCCAGCCCCAGCTAACAGGGCCTTTGTACCTGGAGCCAAGTGGGCAGTGAGCAGAGCTCTCACCTAACCAGACACTTATCTCACTGATGGTGACAGCTGTTCCGCTCCCAGCTCGATGGCAGCTGCATAGCCTGGCGTCAACAATGCTCGCTGTCTCACGACTCTTGCGCGCCTTCCATCTACAACCGGGATGGGCTCTTACCCTTGACTTCCTTGTCTGTGGTACTAAGCACAACACAAGAGGGAAAAGTAAAAGTTATCATCGGAATTTTAATGTTGTGTAGGTTCCTCTTCTGTCATCTCCCATTACACCTTTATAGATACAATTAAAAAGTACACAATGCACACTCAACCTGTGGAACTCCTTCACAGAGAATGTTGTGAAGGCCAAGATTACAATGGGATTCAAAAAAGAACTAGGTAAATTCATGGAGGATACATCAGCCCTACTTGATGAACAGTGACAGTCAACTCCCACAGTCACCCCCCACAACACCAATGGAGGATCGAGTACCCATCATGCTTCTCTTCCTCCTCCCAGTTCCCCAGTCCAATGCAGACTCTCCAATCCAAGCCTGTGAGCATGCACCCATGTTCTATGCAAGGAGACAGTACAGCAGGGGTCAGCAACCTTTCAGAAGTGGTGTGCCGAGTCTTCATTTATTCACTCTAATTTAAGGTTTTGCATGCTAGTAATACATGTTAGCGTTTTTAGAAGGTATAATATATAACTCTTAAACATTTAAAAAAAACCTTAACAAGCTTAATTTAAAATTAAATTAACTATTGTTGTATGTAAAGTAAAAACGCAGAGCGCCCCCGGACCGGTGGCCAGGACCCAGGCAGCGCGAGTGCCACTGAAAATCAGCTCGTGTGCCGACTTCAGCACACATGCCATAAGTTGCCAACCCCTGCAGTACAAGGAGAGAGAGAGCGCGCATATTGGCCAACATATGACAGCAGAGACACACACAAGAAGACAGACAAACTACAGAAGGACCTATCGTCACCTTCCTGGCTCTCCACGAAAAGTTACCGCACTTCAGGAAGACTCCATAGCACCTGACAACTCTTTGAGAGGGCACAAAGGATCCCCCAAACTATCTGAGGCCTTTCCTCAAATGCCCTCCCCATACCAGCGATGTTAAGAGTAACAAGGCGGGTTTCTTCAGGTACGTTAGCAACAAGAAGAAAGTCAGGGAAAACGTGGGCCCCTTGCTGAATGAGGGAGGCAACCTAGTGACAGAAGATGTGGAAAAAGCTAATTTACTCAATGCTTTTTTTGCCTCTGTCTTCACGAATAAGGTCAGCTCCCAGACTGCTGCACTGGGCAGCACAGCATGGGGAGGAGGTGACCAGCTCTCTGTGGAGAAAGAAGTGGTTTGGGACTATTTAGAAAAAATGGACGAACAGAAGTCCATGGGGCCGGATGCGCTGCATCCAAGGGTGCTAAAGGAGTTGGCGGATGTGATTGCAGAGCCATTGGCCATTATCTTTGAAAACTCATGGCAAACGGGGAGTTTCCCGGATGACTGGAAAAAGGCTAATGATCCCTTCAAACCTTTATTAATTAATTCTTGGCCTCCACATTTAAAAAAGGGAAGAAGGAAGGAAGAAGGAAGATCCGGGGAACTACAGGCCAGTCAGCCTCACCTCAGCCCCTAGAAAAATCATGGAGCGGATCCTCAAGGAATCAATTCTGAGGCACTTAGAGGAGAGGAAAGTGATCAGGAACAGTCAGCATGGATTCACCAAGGGCAAGTCATGCCTGACTAACTTGCTGGCAAGAATACTGTGGGAGACCGTATCAAAAGCTTTGCTAAAGTAAAGGAATAACACATCCACTGCTTTCCCCTCATCCACAGACCCAGTTATCTCCTCATAGAAGGCCATTAGGTTAAAGTATGGGCTGGATGAATGGACTATAAGGCGGATAGAAAGCTGTCTAGATCATCAGGCTCAATGGGTACTGATCAATGGCTCCATGTCTAGTTGGCAGCCGATATCAAGCGGAGTGCCCCAAGGGTCGGTCCTGGGGCTGGTTTTGTTCAATATCTTCATTAATGATCTGGAGGATGGCATGGACTGCACTCTCAGCAAGTTTGCAGATTACATTAAACTGGGAGGAGTGGTAGATACACTGGAGGGTAGGGATAGGATACAGAGGGACCTAGACAAATTAGAGGACTGGGCCAAAAGAAACCTGATGAGATTCAACAAGGACAAGTGCAGAGTCCTGCACTTAGGACGGAAGAATCCCATTCACAGGATCAGGGCTCCTCCCAAGGGGCTGCGCAGTGGGGAAAAGGGAGGTTTTAGTTACCTGTCCTTGGTCCATTTCATGACAGGGGCCGGCTCCCCAACCGCACTACATGGCGCTCACGTCCTTCATCCACGGAATGGTGACGGTGCCGCCGAAGGAGATGATCTGGGTTGGGAGGAAAGGAACATCAGTCTGGCCGGACGAGCCAGGCACACAGAGCCGGCCTATCCCACCAGTGCAGACCTCACCCTGCTGCACCCGGGGCTGAGATTCACCACCTTTGTCGATGCCGCAGAACCTGCTCCAAGCCCATGGGCAGACGGAGTAGCCAGCGCATCGCGAGGTTCCGGCTACGGCTAGTCCTGGAGACGAGGGGCCGACCCGGAGCCAGCACCAGGGCACATGTCAAACCCAAGCCTGGATGCAGAGTGCGTAGTGGGCCCCCCAAGTCTCTATATTGAGCCAAATCTAAATGCCAGACGACCCGACCCTTCCACTAAACCCAGGGTTGTGAGTTCAATCCTTGAGGGGGCCACTTAGGGATCGGGGCCAAAAATTGGTCATGCTAGTGAAGGCAGGGGACTGGACTCAATGACCTTTCAAGGTCCCGTCCAGTTCTAGGAGGCAGGTATATCTCCTATTACTAAAAACAAAACAAAAAAAGGGGTCACATAGCATATTGCCACCCTTACGCCTCCACTGCTGCTGCAGCTTGTGCTACCTGGCACTCGTCATGCAGCTCAAGGCCGACTTCATGCTGTCAAACAGGGGCCTGGAACTTGCCAGAGCCCACAGCCCTCTGGCCACTCATGGCTCACCAGAGGCAACATTTCATATTGAGGCGGGGAGGCAATTTTAATAATGATTCCAGAGGCTAGTTGAGCACCTGAAAACTCCAGGTTTCTTCCACATAATAACTTAGCTACAATACTCCTGCCAGCTAAATCCTTATTCTTTAATTGAAACAAATAAATAAACTGAAAATGTGGCTTTAATTGGACTTCATATCTATGTAAGTTTACACCAATCAGGAGATAATACAGCAAGACAGTCCCACTCCCAAGCCTCAAGGTGTCAGTTCTGGAACTTTAACAAAGATATCAGAAACACAAGTTTGATATTTTGTACACTAGCTTTAATACAGATATATACAAATTGAAAAAAATAAATAAACTCTGCTTAAAATCCGCTTAACACACACACTGCATTACTGCCATTATCTAGTCAAAATTAACAAAATACTCTGTAGCACAGTGAAAAACCATTCACTTAAAAAAACATTATTAATGTGTTGTTTTCTCTTTTATTAAGAAAGGAAATAAATTTCTCTAAATATTTTTGCATTTACGTTTACCTATCAAAATCATGTACATGACTCACTAACATTTGATTCCATCGTGGCTATTAGTATCATACACGGAACTACATTTATTTTCATACAAGTGTTAAGGTCTTTTGCAGATATCACTAAAAATACAATTTGAAAATAAGCAACCTTCAGTTGCAGTGTCTAAAGTTGTGCGTTGAAGCAGAATTTATGTTCTAGCAGGATACTATTATTTGATTGGCTGACTTTTATCATCATATTGTGCTCTATCGTTGTGTTGTTTTAAATCATGAATGACAATTATGCCAGCCATGGCCAGGTGAGGCATTTTAAAACTCACTTCTACCTTAACTTTAATTCTTAGAGTAGTAAAATTATGAAATGCACGGACCACAGAAACAAATAAACTAAGAGTACCGTAATCCTTGACATGCACCGTACACATATCGTCTCTACTATTTTATTCTTTCAACGGAAGTAATAACAGTCCAAGCATGTATGTGAGAGAGAGAGGTTGTGTGTGTTCGGGGAATGAGAGAGACTGCACACGCTCACTTTAAGCAGAAACCTCACTAATCAGAAGACTTGTTGAGGCCATCAGCAGCACTCAGCATCTCCTACTTATAACCCAGAGGCAACATCACAGATGCCTGTCACACACCCACACACACCCCAACATCAGCCCCTGCCCTCTGCACAGCGGACAAAAGGTTCCCAGGAACAGTTTTGCATGGGGCTGCTCCAAGCGCAGGGGCACTGACACAGAGGGCACCAGGGAGCCATGCCCCATGGCTTGTAAAAAGTGATATTAAAAGCAATAAGGGCAAGAAACATCCCTGTTTCTCAACAGGACAGGATTCAGGACACACTTCGTGTTCCCAGGAAGATTGATATTGATGACACCTCTCTTGTTTCTGGGGGAGACAGTATTTAGGATACACCTCTTGCTTCTGGGGGGACTGCAATTCACGACTCACCCTTTCTTTCTGGAGGGGACAGTATGCAGGATACACCTCTTGTTTCTGGGGGACTGCAATTCAGGGCACACCCTTTGTTTCTGGAGGGGACAGTATTCAGGATACACCTCTAGTTTCTGGGGGGACTGCAATTCACGACTCACCCTTTCTTTCTGGAGGGGACAGTATTCAGGATACACCCCTTGTTTCTGGGTGGACTCCAATTCACGAATCACCCTTTCTTTCTGGAGGGGCAGTATTCAGGATACACCTCTTGTTTCTGGGGGACTGCAATTCAGAACACACCCTTTGTTTCTGAAAGGGACAGTATTCAGGATACACCTCTTGTTTCTGGGGAGACAGTATTCAGGATACACCTCTTGTTTCTGGGGGACTTGAATTCACGACATACCCTTTGTTTCTGGAGGGGACAGTATTCAGGATACACCTCTTGTTTCTGGGGAGACAGTATTCAGGATACACCCCTTGTTTCCCTGGAGACTACAATTCCCAACATACCCTTTGTTTAAACAAGGACAACACTTTATGACCCACCCATTGTTTCTGCAGGGGACAGTATTCAGGGGTCACCTCTTCTTTCGATTCGTGACACAGCCCTTACATCCAGAGGGCAGGGGAGTCATAACACATCTCATGTTCCTAGAAAGGACACTATTCAGCACACACCCCTTGTTCCCAGGAGGAGTACTATCTATGACACACCTCTTGTTTCTGCAGGGGGACCACAATTCATGACGCACCCCTTGTTTCTTCAGGGAGCACTATTCAGGGGACACCACTTGTTTCCAGAAGGGCCAGTATTTGTGACTCACCCCTTGTTTCTGGAGGGCAGAGTACTCATAACACATCTCACGTGCCCAGCAGGGACGGTACACAGGCCACACCGCTTCTTCTCACGAGGAGTACTATTGATCACACATCCCTGCTTTCTGGAGGGAACACTATTCAAGGCACACCTCTTGTTTCCAGAGGGGACAGTATTCAGAACTCACCCCTTGTTCCCAGGAGGAGTAATACTGATAAAACACATGTTTGGGGGGGGCAACATGGAGGAGACAGTATTTGTGTTACACCTGTCATTTCTGAAGGAGACATTATTCAGGGGACACCTCTTCTTGCCAAAGTATTCATGCCACACTCCATGTCTCCAGAGGACACTACTCATAACACATCTCTGGTTGCCAGAAAGGACGGTATTCAGTACACACCTCTTGTTCTCAGGAGGACTACTATTAATGAGGCACCCCTTCTGTCTGGAGGGGACACTAATTGAGACACACCTCTCCAGAGGGAACAATATTCAGAACATACCTTTTGGTCCCGATGGGGACAGTATTTGTGACACACCTTGTGTTTCTACAAGAAGTACTATTGATAACACACCCTTTATTTCTGGAGGGGACAGAATTTGAGACACACCTCTCCTTTCCACAGGGGACACTATTCGGGACTTACTTCTTTCGAATTAGGCTTCACCGAATTTACAAAGGACCCTCGGGGATATGACAGGAAGCTCACACTGAGACAGATATATCCTTAAAGACTTTTTATTAAAATCAATGAAATAGTAAGTCAATGGTAAAATACCCGGAGTTACAAAGGTACAATTGCATTACTGCTATTCATAAGATACATATGATAATATAGTATTATATGCAACAAAGCTTTTGTTAACATACTTACACCCTTTCTTGATAACCTGGGGGTAAGAGACACAGGCCCAGCCTTGCAGTTTCAAGTTTCTTAATTTTTGATGCAGAGCTTAGAAAAACTAATGCTAAGAGCTAACTTAAACTTAAAATTAAAACCTAAGTTAGTCAATAAACCCCAATAAACAAAACTAAGAAGAAAAGCTTAGGGAAACCAAGCTTAGCCTAGTTCCCTAGAAACAAAGTTTAAGAACAACAAGTACAGCCTACTAATAAGTAGTAGCCATCATAGATAGAATAGAGTGAATGACTGTGAATAAGATAGAGTAATTGAAAATGATAGAGCAGAGTGCAGTGAAGTGAAGTGCTCTACCGAGTAGGGCACCTCATAAGTGCCGGAAATCCTCCCTCCTATGCCCACAGTTTATTCCTCACCCACAAACGTTAGACTACGCTTGCTCCATAGGCTAATAGGTTTGTGTGTATTGATTGATGACACGTATACAGCATACACACATAAGTTTCCTTGTGGTGTCCCAATTAAGTCTGTGGGTACCACATTGAAACTCCCTCTATGCCATTCTTCATTATCTATTGGTCTAGGTAGAAGGTTAGAGACATAAGCGTGGATACTTATTTACTTCTATATCTTGTTACATGTTAACACATCTATATTAAGACCATTTACCCAGAAAAGTAAAGTTAACTTTCCTTAGCTTAACATACAGGATATAGCCTTAAAGTAATCTTGGCTGTAACGCAAGAGACCTAAACTATTTGGTTTATTGTAATAGGTTTATAGATTTTTCATAGATATATATTTTAAGTTTAATATAAAATATATCTATGCAAGCAAGCTGGTTAGTCCTATAGGCTACATGACTCAGAATCAGGACAAGAGATTCTCCCATTGCATTCTCCTCTAAGCCATTCAAACCTCCTTCACTCATTAGTTTTGAGTCATATTATTTACAAAAGTGCTAGCATAGTCATAATGGAAAAAAAACAAAAAACAAAAAAACGAACCAGCCAGCCTCCCCATCCGCAAACAATCTCATCTCAGTAGGAAAAGTCCTACAACAGACTTGGCCAACAGTTGGAAACTGCAATGTAAACTCCAAATGATCTCACTGTATTTGAGATCCATTCAAATTCCCCATCCAGGTCTGTGACACTTTCATCTCAGGCCCTAAATTACTGTTTTAGGAGCAAAGAAAACAAATTGTGATCCACAAACAGAGGGCTGAAAACCCTGAGTCATAGGACACATTCAGTGGTGGAACTGTAGAAAGTGGAGAAGATCAATTCCACATGGCTCTAAAAGAGCCACATGCTGGGGTAATTCAGAAGGTGGGAATCCCTCTGACACATCACTGTTTCAGGTGTCACAGAGATTGAAAAAAACAACACTTTTTCCCCCCTCAGTCATAGAGTCACCAGGCAATGCTCTGGAACTACTCCATACGAAGCCAGTCAGGACTCTGGGGGAGCCTTCTCTCTCTGAGCACACAGTCAGGTGAAGAAGCTTACACAGCTTCAACTTTCCTGGGTCTGATCTCAAAGCATTCAGCATCCCCTGCCTCACCGTGCGCTTCCCACAGCGAGTCTGACCAGGCGGGATCCTGGGGAAGCCAGAGGGCCCTGCACCACAGCTCCGCAGTCAGCAGTGACTCTCAGACAGCCGGGAGAACAGAAGTTTTATTATTCGACAGGAAGGCAGCGTAGAACAGAACTCATTAGCACAGAAATCAATGACTTTCAGCCCAGTCCATCTTGGAGAGTTGTGGGCCAGATGCCCTGGATTCCCACTCTTCCAGTCCCCCCAAGCAGACTGCCAGGTTCCAGCGACCCAAACTCAGACACCCCCATTGCTCCCCCTCCTTGTCTTTGTGTCTCTTCCTGAGCAAAAAGTCACTCGGTTGCATCCCATTCCTGGGTTTCAGGTTACAAAGGCACCGTGTGATGGGTTCAGTCACAGACACCCCCTTGGGACTGTCACCTGACGTACTGAAATGACCTCTGAGCCCATTTTCCCTGCCAGCATGGGTCTTCCAAAAGCCTGCCTTGTGGAGCCAGGTACGCTAGCCTGCTGCAACACAGACCTGGGGTCTGAACCATGCCTCCAAAGCTGCAGGCTTTAAGTGAAAACAGCTCAGTAGCTTACTTGTCTCCAGCACCCAGACACCCAGTTCCCAATGGGATCCAAACCTCCAAATAGATCCATTTCACTCTGTATAAAGCTTATATGGAGTAAATTCATAAACTGTCCCTCCTCTGTAACACCGATAGAGAGAGATGCACAGCTGTTTGCTCCCCCAGGTTTGAATCACTTACTTTGGGTTCATTAATAAATCCTACTTAACATCATTTTTGTTTAAGTGGTTTCAAGTAAGAACAGACAGAACAAAGTAAGTCGCCCAGCAAAATAAAGCAAAAACACACAAGTTTAAGCCTCATACATTAAGAAACTGATGACAGGTAATAGCTCACCCTCAGGAATGTTCCAATAAGCTTCTTTCACAGATCAGACTCCTTCTTAGTCTGGGCCCGATCCTTTCCCCAGGTAGTGTTAGTTCCAGCAGACATCTCGCTGGTAAGCAGGGGATTGCTCAAGACGGGCCCCCTTTGTGCTGCTCCACCCCCTTTTATAGTGTTGGCACAAGGCGGGAATCTTATCTCTCTGGGTCCCCACCCCTCCTGCTAAATGGAAAAGCACCAGGTTTACGATGGATTTCAGTACCAGGTGGCATGGTCACATATCACTGTAAGACCCCTCATCTCCATTCCCCATGGGCTGGCCCACACCTACACAGGAAGGCGTTCAAGTAACTAAGGCCATTTACGACTGATTCTTTCTGGAGCACCCTTAAAGGCCTCCACTTAATACATTTACATCAGTGAGACAAGTTTATGTCTTATTCTCCTAGCTCCAGATATAGAGATAATACATGCAAACACATAGGATGAACACACTCAGTAGATTACAAGCTTTCTAAAGACACCATACAAGGGGTATTTAACATAAAGCATATTCCAGTTATGTCATATTCAGAAGCGTGTTTCCATAAAGCATATGGAGTGCAACGTCACACGCCGGTCACAGCATAGGTGCAGGCAGCTGGAGCAGCCTCACCCACCCCAGAGGTCTCAGCCAAAGTCACACACCCCTATTACCACCACAGAGGGAAACTGAGGCACACACTGTGTTCATGCAAAACAGTAAAACTCACATAGGCTCAATAGTAAGACTCACATACAAAATAACAAGGGAAAATCCCCACTTCGTCACACCCTCTATCCCTGCTCCTTCTCTGTTATATTTACATTGAGAAAAATGGGGCAGAACCCAGTGCAACATGGGAACAACTGAGAATGAGACAATCTGTCCTGGTGACTAACAATCACTTTGCAGTGGGAGGAAAAGTATAAACGTGATGCTCCAAATTTCATAGAATCATAGAATATCAGGTTTGGAAGGGACCTCAGGAGGTCATCTAGTTCAACCCCCTGCTCAAAACAGGACCAATTCCCAACTAAATCATCCCAGCCAGGGCTTTGTCAATCCTGACCTTAAAAACCTCTAAGGAAGGAGATTCCACCACCTCCCTAGGTAACCCATTCCAGTGTTTCATCACTCTCTGAGTGAATAAGTGTTTCCTAATATCCAACCTAAACCTCCCCCTCTGCAACTTGAGACCATTACTCCTTGTTCTGTCATCAGCTACCACTGAGAACAGACTAGGAAAAGTGATGGAGGTTGTGTCCAGTGGTGAGGAAATTTGCTACATTACCCTGGCCGCTATATGGGCTATTTTCTTCATTGAAAAAAATAGTTGTGTTTTTACATCAGGATCCCTAACTCAATCTAGCTAACTCCATGGAAAACCCTAGTGGGGTCAAGGCCCAGGTAGATTTTAACCTCTATGTACTGAGTAAAGGTCACTCCTGGCTCCCCCACCTGGGGCTGACGGACATTCCTGGAGGGACACACACTTCCATGATGCAGAACAAAGGAGTTCATGAAAAACACTGTGGGCTTCACCCCGAGGAAGGGTGAGCTGCAAAAGGGAAAAGGGAAAAGCAGACAACTCACATGAAGGAGCAGAGACGCCACAAATGCTCCCTTAAAGTTCACTACTTGGGAATTAGCAAAAGGAAAAAACAATCTTTTCTGAGACCCAGATGAGATTTTCATGGTGTTTATCTCCCTTGCAGCTTCTCTGGTGATAAATAAGAGAAGAGTCATGATGGAAGAATTTCCCACACTCACAGCATTTATAGGGTTTTCTCTCCTGTGTGGCTCCTCTGATGTGTAGTAAGGTTTGAGCTCCAAGTGAAGGTTTTCCCGCACTCACGGCATTTATAGGGTTTCTCTCCTGTGTGCATCCTCTCATGTGCAGTAAGGTGTGAGCTCTGAGCAAAGGTTTTCCCGCACTCACGGCATTTATAGGGTTTCTCTCCTGTGTGGATCCTCTGATGTGTAGTAAGGTGTGAGCTCCAAGTGAAAGTTTTCCCACACTCACGGCATTTATAGGGTTTCTCTCCTGTGTGGATCCTCTCATGTGCAATAAGGTGTGAGCGCTGAGCAAAGGTTTTCCCACACTCACGGCATTTATAGGGTTTCTCTCCTGTGTGGATCCTCTCATGTGCAATAAGGTGTGAGGTGCAAGTGAAGATTTTCCCGCACTCACGGCATTCATAGGGTTTCACCCCTGTGTGGATCCTCTGATGGCGAATAAGGTTTGGGCTCTGAGCAAAGGTTTTCCCGCACTCACGGCACTCATAGGGTTTCACCCCTGTGTGGATTATCTGATGTGTAACAAGCTGTGCGGAGTGAGCAAAGGTTTTCCCGCACTCACAGCATTCATAGGGTTTCTCCCTTGTGTGGATTCTTTCATGTGTAATAAGGCCTGAGACCTGAGCAAAGGTTTTCCCGCACTCACGGCATTTGTAGGGTTTCTCTCCTGTGTGGGTCCTCTGATGTGTAATAAGGGTTGAGCTCCGAGCAAACGTTCTCCCGCACTCATAGCATTTATAGGGTTTCTCCCCTGTGTGGCTCTTCTGATGCGTAATAAGGTGTGAGCTCCGAGCAAAGGTTTTCCCGCACTCACGGCATTTATAGGGTTTCTCCCCTGTATGGATCCTCTGATGGCGAATAAGGTTTGAGCTCTGAGTGAAGGTTTTCCCACACTCACAGCATTTATAGGGTTTCTCCCCTGTGTGGCTCCTCTGATGGTTTAAAAGGCGTGAGCTCTCAGTGAAGGTTTTCCCGCACTCGCAGCACTCATGAGGTCTCACTCTGGCGTGGATTCTCTGATGATGTGAGCGTCTCCTGAACTTTTTCCCACACTCAAAGCCCGTGTTATTTCTCTCTCCCGTCAGGATTCTCTGCTGAGCCGTGGCTTCCTTGAGGCCTCTGTGAGTTCCCCGATAATTAACAGATATTCCAACTTTCTGTGCTGGCTGGTTTCCCTGCCGCTTCTCTGGCCTGTGCTGCCACTGAGAGCCTTTTCCCTGCTCACAACTCCTGGACACACTCCCTTTGCATCTTTGCAATAACGCCCCATGCGCTTCCACTTGCTCCTCTTCCTGCTGAGGAGTCTGCTCCATCGTCTCTCTCACTATCCCCTCACCTGATGGGACAGGGGAAGAAAAACCTCAGAAAGCAGAAGACAAAAGGGGGGAACAAACCAAGAGAATAGCTGGAGATGGAGAAAAACCAGGGACTGAATTTCCCCAAAGGGGAGAGAGGAGGGGATACATTCTGTATCCAGTTCCCACCCAAACACTCAGGGAGAAGGGAGTTTGGGGAGGGAACTAATGCCAGGAGTTAGGATGGGTAGGAAACCATGAACAGTATCTGCTCTGAGGATATGACACCTGCTGAGGACCACCCTGAACCCAGAGACCTCACAAGGTCTTTGCTGGGAATCCCAGCTGTTTCTTTCAACAGCTGAGTAGGTTTAATGATCCCTCACCCATGCAACTGCCTCTCAGGATCTCTCTTTCCTCTGAGCCCTGGCATCTGGAGCCCACAGCTCTTCCCCTCGTTCCAGCTGGGAGATGACATCGGGTTTGGAAACTGGAAACCCTGCTCAGGGGAAAGACGACCAGTGAGATCAGGTAACACGCAAAAGAAGAACTTACTCAATTTGTGCAGTAACAATGGTTCTCTGAGAGGTGTTGCCCTATGGGTGCTCCACTGTAGGTGCTAGCATGTTAAAAATAGCTGTGTAGATCGGTGGCTTTCCACACTACTGTACCCCTTTCAGGAGCCTGATTTGTCTTGCGTACCTCCAAGTTACACCTCATTTAAAATTACTTGCTTATAAAATCAGACATAAAAATACAAAAGTGTCACTGCACACCATGAATTGCTGACTCTCTCATTTTTTTACCATATCATTATAAAATAAATAATTGGACTATAAATATTGTACTTACATTTTAGTGTATATTATATAGATCAGTATAAACAAGTCATTGTATGAAATTTTACTCTGTACTGACTTGGCTAGTGATTTTTCCGTAGCAACTCTGGAAGACCTCTGTGTACCCCAGGGGTACACATACCGCTGGTGTAGATGCTGCAGCACAGGCTTAAGAGACTGAGCTCCAGCCCAATCTGCAACATATTCGCATTTACATACAGCCCGCCAAGGCCAGTCTGGGGACCCAGGCTGGGGGGGTCTCTCCCAGAGGCAGCACAGACATCGCAAAGTGCAATGCAGATGTGTTCTCACGTTCTGCTTCCCTTGGACCCAGTCATTACACATTCATATGTGGACAGTTCTTGATCGTGTTTCACTCCTTCACACCCAGTAACTAACAAAGCACATTGAGAGGGAAGCTGACCCATGCATATTTTTCATTAAAGAAACTACTAAATAAAGCCCCCATTCTCCAGAGGGAGACAACGTCGAAGTGAAGGGCTAGGATCATGAATCATAAAATCACAGAAACATATGGGGTAAAAGGACCTCGAGATGTCAGCTAGTCCATCCTCCAGCCCTGAGGCAGGACCCAGTATACACAGACCATCTGTCTAACCTCTTTTTAAAAACCTCCAGTGACCAGGATTCCACAACCTCTCTTGGGAACGTATTCCTGTACTTATCTATACGCACAGCTGGAAAGTTTTTCCTAAGATCCAACCTAAACATCCCATGCTGCAGAACAAGCCAGTTACTACTTCTCCCTACCCTAACCCTAAGCAGGAGAGGATAAGTCAGGGGCAGGCAAAGTTTTTGGCCTGAGGGCCACATCGTGTTTCCAAAATTGTATGGAGGGCCAGTTAGGGGAGGCTTTGCCTCCCCAAAGAGTCAGGCATGGCCAGGCCCCAACCCTCCCTGCTTCTCACCCCGACGGCCCCCACAGGACTCTTACCACATCCAACACCCCCGTTCCCTGATGGCACCCCCCAGACTCATGCCCCATCCACCACCCCCTGCTCCCTGTCCCCTGACCACCCAGGACCCTCTGCCCCTGACTGCCCCCCACCATATATGAATGTATATATGACATAACTGGAATATGTTTTATGCTACATATTCCAGTTAACATATCTACGTGAAGGTTATGATCTAGTGAATCTATTAATCCTATTTGTATGCACATAGCATTTTTGTATTCGAAGTTATGAATATTGGCTGTATACTCAGGGCCAGTGCAACCCATTAGGTGACCTAGGCAGTTGCCTAGGGCACTAGCATTTGGGGGACGACATTTCGGGTCCTTCAGCGGCGACTGCGGTGGCCGGATCTTCGGCCGCCCTGGTCGTCATCAGCATTTAGGTGGAGGGAGCTGGGGCAGGGGAGCGCGGGGAGGGCCGCCTGCAGCAAGTAAGGAGGGGCACAGCACGCAGGGGAACCGCTCCCTGCTCCAGCTCACTTCTGCTCCACCTCCTCCCCTGAGCACGCCTCCCTGCTCTGCTTCTCTCCCTCCCAGGCTTCTGGTGCCAAACAGCTGATTGGCGCCACAAGCCAGGGAGGTGGGAGAAGTGGAGCGGCGATGGTGTGCTCGGGGAGGAGGCGGAGCAGAGGTGAGCTGGGGCGGGGAGCTGCCGCACGGCTCCCTGGGCCAGGGGGAGCTGCCGCAGGGGGGGCACCTCAGGGTGGGGGAGGGAGCTGCTGCAGGGGGGGGCAACTTAGGGCAGAGGCGGGGAGGTGGAGAGCTGCCACAGGGCTCTCGGGGGGGCACAAGGTGGAAGTTTCGCCTAGAGCACGCAACAACCTTGCACCCGCTCTGTGTATACTTGTCTGATTCTTAGTAGGTTTTAGTGAAGCAGTTGGTTGGCTTCGTGAGAAAAGACTATTCTCAGTGCGTGCTCAGTCAAGGAGCCTTTAAGCCAACAATGAATTTGGAGATATCAATCCACATCTGAGCTTTCCCAGGAATGTGGCTTGGCTGGTAATGAACTCAGTCATGCATGGACATGTGACTTGCCATGGGGACTCCAAAACTCCATTTTGTAGCTGGATTTTGCATAGGAGAGAGGAGGGGGTCTCCACCCACAAGAGAAAGTCTATTTAAACCCCTGGGAGTCCCCTCCATTTTGTCTTCAGCTGGCTAAAGAGAGAGCCTCCCCACCCCCAAAGATACCTGAAAGAAACTGGAACAAAGGACAGTAACTACAGGGGCTGTGAGTGATTGCTGGACCCAGACTAGGAGACGAGTCTGTAAAAGGAAGCTTACGGGGTAAGGTTTTTATCTGTATTCAATTTCTTAGACATAGATTTGCGTGTTTTATTTTATTTTGCTTGGTAATTCACTTTGTTCTGTCGGTTACTTCCTGGAACCACTTAAATCCTACTTTCTGTATTTAATAAAATCACCTTTTACTCATTAATTAACCCAAAGTATGTATTAATGCTTGGGGGGGAACAGCTGTGCATCTCTCTCTATCAGTGTTACCCTGTATAAAGCTTAAACTTATGGATTGGTCGCCCTCTGCAAAACGGCTTTATTTAGGGTTTGGACCCCGTTGGGAGTTGGGCTTCTGAGTGTTGAAGACAGGAACACTTCTGTAACTTGCTTTCAGTTAAACCTGCAACTTTGGGGGCACATAGATCAGGCCCCGGGTCTGTGCTGGAGCAGACTGGCACGTCTGGCTCAGCAAGACAGGGTGCTGGGGTCCCGAGCTGGCAGGGAAAGCAGGGGCAGAAGTAGTTTTGGCACATCGGTTGGCAGTTCCCATGGGGTTTCTGTGATCATAGAATCATAGAATCTCAGGGTTGGAAGGGACCTCAGGATCCAACCCATCACAAGAGGTATTCCTCATTTCAGTGCGGAGTGGTATAGGAAGCATCAATAAAGGTTGTGTTCTTGCCACAAGGTTTGTCAGCCTAATCCTAACCCCAAGTTTTGCCTTAGCAAAGAGACAGTATTAGCGTTCGTGCTACTGCGCCTGTGCTCTGCTCCCAAAGTGTTCTGTAGCGGGGAGTGATGAGCACTGGTCTATGGGTCACTGGCCTGTCAGGGTGTCGCTGAAACAGGGCAAAGCTGAGGGTGCCTTGTGAACCTTAACTCTTCATTTCCCCTTCCAAGAACCAAGGAGACAGGAATCCTTACCCAGCGAGGTCACGTTCTCATAGTTCTCCTGCATGACATGCCTGTAGAGGGATCTCTGAGCGGGGTCCAGCAGAGCCCACTCTTCCTTGGTGAAATACACAGCCACCTCCTCGAAAGTCACCGGCCCCTGAAAGAGCAAGAGCCCCCCACTCTGCACCTGCTGCCCAGTGACAACCCCACCGGTCACAAGGGAGAGGGCCAATCACATGGAAGCTCTGGGAGACAGGCAGGATCCCACCCCTTCCCCATCAGAGCAGCCAGGAGGCATCAGGGGGAGGGGAGAAAAAGAGAGAGAAAGCCCCTCGCCCCTTCTAGCAGACAGTCACATTCAACACTCACCTACCTGCCAGAAGCGGATACAGGAGATGGAGCCCCCAGCAGGGTCCAGGGACAGGCCCCCTGGCAGGAATCCCAACACCCTCCCCACTGCCAGCACTTGGATGGGAAGGGATGGGGTGTCTTCCCCGGGCCTCACTGGGGGCTGCCCTCTGGCTAGCCCCAGTATTGGAGGCTGCTACGTTTCCCAAGCCCAGTCCAGGGGGGTTGACAAATTAGGGAATTTCCACCCACAAACCCCATGGGTCTGTTGCTAGAATCTAGGCCCCAACGTAAACTAATCCCACCAGGTTTGTCACGCTCTGTCCCCCTCCCTTTCTCCACCCTGGGTATTTCCTGCCCCCTCCTGACCACCCCAGAAGCACCCACCTCCTATGCCTTTACTGCCCTTCTCCTGCCAACAGGAGCCCACCAGCAACTCCCCGATAATCCCTACCTGAGCTGGCTCCATGGCAGCCATTTCCCTTCCCTGCTCCCTGGAAGGGTGGGACGTGGACACTGCAGCCTGTCAGGGCAAGAAGGGGACGTGTGAGAACAGGACAGTCACGTCACATCACAGTTCCCCCCGGCTCTTTCCCCGCAGATGGATGTTCTCGACTCTGTCATGCAAATAACAGAAATATTCAAAACACAATTAGTA
Organism: Mauremys mutica; assembly: GCF_020497125.1. NCBI lineage: Eukaryota > Metazoa > Chordata > Testudines > Geoemydidae > Mauremys > Mauremys mutica. Next base: position 134,360,081 of record NC_059077.1, read on the forward strand.
ATAGGTGGGGGGGACATGTGGCTTTAACTACTGAGACACCTGTTAGAAAAGGAATTCAAACAAACACAAAGTGTCCAAAGAGCTCTTGGAATGCATTGGGGACACTTGTTTGCTTCAGAAGATGGAAGTAGTAACCAGGAGGATTTTAACCAGACATCAGGCATTTTAGGTGTGAAGGAAAATTTGGTAGGCCTCAATGTTGGTCAAGCTAGTAGGCCCAAAGCATTGGCCAAGCTTCTTTTCTTTATGAAGAGCCAAATGAAAAGTCCCCAAAACCAAACAATGGCTTTCTGTGTATAGGGGGCAGGAGAAGGCGAAGTGGAAAGTCCCCAAACAGAACAATTTGCAATAGCCAAGCTTAAGACATCTATTGTGGTTATATAAGCATTAGAAAAGTCAAACCGCAAAAGGACCAGACTGAGAACAACAACAACAGGAAGGGCCAAATAAGGGAGATGATTGTTCTTTTTGCTTTTGACCTGTATTGATTTTGCCATGTATTCCAAACAAGGTAACTGATGCGGATGTGTAATTTCTCTGTGGTTTTAAGCTTTAAAAAGCTGTGTGTTCCTTGAATCGGGGGGGCAGCTCCAAATAGCTGGCACCCCTTGCATGCTCATAATCAATAACGGTGCCTCAGGCTAATCTGATTCCAAACACAACGCATGGATCATTTTTCCACATCATAGGGTTGATTCTAACAGGCGGGAGTTAGGAAGCGGAAGGTGGAAAGCAATATGGGCAAAAGTGTTCACGAAATGATGATTTTGTGATTCTAAGTGAAGGAAGGTGTTAGAGCAGGAAAATAAGGACAATGGACGTCAGAAAGGCAGGTGATATCAGATGCCCAGCTGGGAAGCAAGAGGGCTATGGGCTGGAGAGAGAGAGGGAGCAGGCAGAGCCCACCTGGATGCAGGGAAGACTGGGAGGTGCTGTGCTGAGGGAGGCCAGGCCTGAGGGCCCTGAGACTTTCCTACGCTGTGTTCAGATGCTCAATAAACCCTCCTGTTTTACGCTGGCTGAGAGTCACTCTGGTCTAGAGAACAGGTTGCATCATTCCCTCTGGGACTAGAGGCCCCGGGGGGTCCAGAGCAAGTGGACTCCCTGAGGGGGCCCATGGCGAGAGACGGGTGTGCTAAGGCTCAGCGAGGTGCGGTTCCAGGAGGTGGAGGGGCCTGACCCCCGAGAGAGAGGGGAACCGCGAGAAGGGCTGTATCACTGAAGGGGGTTCCCCCAGGGACCGCAAGGGGCAAAGAGCGGGCACGATCTGTGAGTCCCTGACACCTGGGACTTCTCGTAACTTGCCACTGGAAGGAAAGGGGGTGTGTGTCAAGTATGGGAAACCGAAAATTCCCGCTTTATGTAAATCCTATTTAAGGGTGGGGAGGAAGGCAAACGAGATGACTCCTCTCCATGGCGTGTCTGCCCAAGAAGAAAGACTGCTAAAGCCACCTGAAGGGAAGGGAGGTGGGGAATCCAGACTGAGACAGGGGTCCAGTCTGAACAGAAATGTAACTGGAACTCTGAACCACAGATACTTTGCAACCTGCCTCAAATAACATTCAGGGTAAGAAATTACATTGTTTAACCTGCTTCAGAGTGGTACCGTGTTAGTCTGTATCAGGAAAAAGAATGAGGAGTACTTGTGGCACCTTAGAGACTAACAAATTTATTTTTTTTATTGTGTAACCTGTTTTTTAAGTATATTAAGCTTAGCTTGCGTATTTTGCTTTATTTGGTTAGTAATCTGCTTTGTTCTGTCGGTTATCTCCTATATTCACTTAAAATTCACCTTCTGTAGTTAAAGTGGGTTATATTATAAACCAGAAATAAGTTTAGTATGTAATTTCTAACGGGGGGGGGGGCAGAACTTGTGCACATCTCCCTCCACGGTGAGGGAGGGGGCGAATTTCATAAAACCTTTGGGTCTGTCCCCCTTACAGGGAGCGGGCACCAGAGTGTTGGGGCAAGACCCTAAGGCTGAATCTTCCAGAGTGGATCTGTCTCTCTGTGCAGCTGGGCGTGGCCCTGCCCATGTGCTTGGCTGGAAGAGGCTTGCGAGCATAACCCGGCCAGGTAAAGGGGACCCAGACTAGCAGAACAGGCTGCCTCAGTGGCACCGCAGCACATCAGGTGACATCCCAAAGGGCCCAAACCCGTCACCAGGTCCCATGGGAATAAAATTCTAAGGAGACTAAAGCTCAGGAGAGCTGGCAGTTTCTCAGGCCACTACTAAAGGAGCAATAGCAAACGATCGCAATGCAAAGGAAAGACAGAAAGAATAGGAAGCTGCCAATAGGCGCTCTTTAATGACCAGACAATAAAAAGGAATCCTATAAAAACCTGAATCATGGACAAATTGCTATGCGTGAGTACAAAAGAACAGCACAGGCATAGAATCATAGGACTGGAAGGGACCTCACAAGGTCATCTAGTCCAGTCCCCTGCACTCATGGCAGGACTAAGGCCTTGGCTACACTGGCACTTTACAGCGCTACAACTTTCTCACTCAGGGGTGTGAAAAAACACCTCCCTGAGCGCAGCAAGTTACAGTGCTGCAAAGCGCCAGTGTAAACACTGCCCCAGTGCTGGGAGCACGGCTCCCAGCGCTGTAAGCTAATCCCCATGGGGAGGTGGAGTACGTGCAGCACTGGGTGAGCTCTCTCCCAGCGCTGGCGCCACGACCACACTCGCACTTCAAAGTGCTGCCGCGGGAGCGCTCCCGCAGCAGCGCTGTACGGCTGCAAGTGTAGCCATACCCTAAATGTTATCTAGACCATCCCTGGCAGGTGTCTTATCCAACCTGCACTTAAAAATCTCCAATGATAGATATTTCACAACCTCCCCAGGCAATTTATTCCAGTGCTTAACTACCCTGACAGAAAGTTTTTCCTGATGTCCAACCCAAACCACTATTGCTGCAATTTAAGCCCATTGCCTCTTGTCCAAGCCTCAGAGGTTAATATGAACGATTTTTCTCTCTCCTCATTGTAACAATCTTTTATGTACTTGAAAACTGTTATCATGTCCCCTCTCAGTCTTCTCGTCTCCAGACTAAACAAACCCAAGTTTTTCAATCTTCCCTCATAGGTCATGTTTGCTAGACTTTTCATCATTTTTGTTGCTCTTCTCTGAACTTTCTCCAAACCTTTCCTGAAATGTGGCACCCAGAATTGGACATAATACTCCAGCTGAGGCCTAATCAGCACAGAGTAGAGTGGAAGAATTACTTCCAAAACACTTATAATCCCTCCCAACTTGGTATCGTCCACAAACTTTTTAAGTGTACTCTCTATGCCATTATTTAAATCATTGATGAAGATATTGAACAGAACCAGACCCAGAACTGATCCCGGTGGGACCCGACACGATATGCCCTTCCAGCTTGCCTGTGAACCACTCGGAACTACTCTCTAGGAACAGTTTGCCAACCAGTTATGCACCCACCTAATGGTAGTTCCGTCTCAATTGTATTTCTCTGAGAAGGTCATGCAAGACAGTATCAAAAGCCTTACTGAAGTCAAGATATACCGCTTGTTATCCTGACAGGAAAAAAAACATTAGGGTGGTTTGAAATGATTTGTTCTTGACAAATCCATGCTGACTGTTATTTATTACTTTAATATCTTGTAGGTGTTGCTAACTGATTATTTGTTCCATTATTTTTCCAGGGAATTTAAATAAGCTGATTGGTCTGTAATTCCACAGGTTGTCCTTACTCCCCTTTCTATAGATGGGCACTAGATTTGCCCTTTTCCAGTCCTCTGGAATCTCTCCCATATTCCTTGACTTTCTGAAGATAATCGCCAGTGGCTCAGAGATCTCCTCAGTCAGCTCCTTCAGCATTCTAGGGGGCATTTCATCAGGCCCTGGTGACTTGAAGACATCTAACCTAAGTCATTTTTAACTTGTTCTTTCGCTATTTTAACCTCTGACCCTACCTCATTTTCATTGTCATTCATTAAGTTAGATGTCCAATTGCTACTAAACTTTTGAGTGACAATGAAAACAAAAGGCATTAAGCACTTCTGCCATTTCCACATTTTCTGTTATTGTCACCCCCCTCATCGAGTACCGTCAGAATGTGGGGACAAAATCAGAAAGATTAACTCACAAAAGAAGTTACTCCTAGCAAGGGACATAGGAGGCAATAAGTAGGGTACTGCTTAAATCACAGGGGGGAGGGGGAATCGTACCATTTTCAAGCATTGGTCATGGCATAAATAGCGAACTTCGCAGATGAGTTATACACCTGCAAAATTTGCTAATGATGTAGTGAGTTACCCAAAAAAAAGTGTGATTTCCCCACAGCGTTTCTCACACTAGGGGCCCAGACCCAATAGGGGGTTGCAAGCCCACCAGGGGTTCGCGGTATTGCCACCCTTACTCCTGAGGTGATGCTGGCAGCGGCACCGCCTGGAGCTGGGTGGCGGGAGAGCGGTGGATGCTGGCCGGTACCCAGCTCTGAAGGCAGAGAAGTAGGAGTGGCTTAGTATTGCCACCTTTACCTCTGTTCTGTGGAGGCGCTGTCTTCAGAGCGAGGCATCCAGCCGGCAGCTGCCACTCGCCACTCTGCCTTCAGAGCCGGGCAGCTGGAGACCCGATTTCACGGTCTGTGACGCAAATTTCCACCCTCATTTTTCTGCCCCATTTTTCTACTCCCCAGCCAGGCTCTGTGCCCTTGGTGGCTGCCCCACTCACCCCACCCGTGTTATCGCCCTGTAGCTGCACCCAATTGTCTGGTTACCAAAACAATTCACAGGCATCATGTAATAGTTGAGTGTGCCAGCATATTTTTCTTAAACAAATAGGTCTGCTGTGGCTTTTCCAAATTACGGCAATTAATAAAGGTCCATTATTACTTTTCTGCGATTTTCCAAGCCTTCTTTGCAACTCAGCTGCAATTATTTGAAGATCATCCTCCAGTTCAGGTAGGGTCTTAATTATTATTAACCAAGAAACAGAAACCACAATAGGGAAAGAACAGGTTAAAAATATGTAGATACATTATATATATTATTGTCAGCCATGAAATTCATTTTAAGGTGCTCAAAGAATTAGCTGAAGCAATCTGGGAACCATTAGCAATTATCTTTGAGAATGCCTGGAGAATGGTGAAGATTGGAGAAGGGCAAACATTGTACCCGTCTTTTAAAAGGGGAACAAAGAGGACTGAGGAATAAAGTCAAGCCTTCCTTAGATACCTGGAATGAACAAATTATTATACAATCAATTTGTAAGCACCTAGAGGACAGTAAGGTGATAAGTTAGATCCAGACTAGATTTCTAAAAACAAATAATGCCAATTCAATCTCATTTCCTGCTTTCACAGGGGTACTGGATTTACAGTTCCTGGGGACACTGTAGACAGGACATATCTTGATTTTAGTTTGGCTTTTGACACAGGCCCCCATGACATTCTCACAGTGAACTAGGGAAATGTGGTGCACATGAAAGTGCTACAAAATGGGTGACAATGTTGTTGGAAGGCTGCACTCAGACAGTAACCATTAGCGGTTCACTGTCCAATGGGAGGATGTATACAATGTGGTGCCTGGGGGCCAGTCCTGGATCTGATATAGTCAATATTTTCACTCATTACTTGGATAATGGACTGGAGAGCATGCTGTCTAAATATGCAGATACCAGCAGCTGCGAGGGGCTGCAAGTGCGTTGGAGGACAGGATTAGAATTCAAGGTAACATTTACAAACCGGAGAAGTGGGCTGAATGAACAAGATGAAATTCAATAAAGACCAAGCACAAAGTACTAGACTTAGGGAAGGAAAACCAAACGCACCACTACAAAGTGGGCACTAGCTGGTTAGGGGGCAGTACTACTGAAAATGGTCAGGAGCTATAGTGGTTCACAAACTGAATCTGAGTCAATTGTGAAAAAACCTAATTAAGCACTGGACTAGATTAGCAAGAGAGGCAGTGGAATCCCCATCACTGGGGGTTTTTAAGGACGGGTCAGACAAACACCTCAGTGCCGGGGGCCGGACTAGCTGCCCTCTCACGGTTCATTCCAGCCCTACAGTTCTACAACTCTATGTGGGGGAAATGCTTGGCCACTTTATTACAGCACTGCCCGGCCCCTCCCACGAGCACTAAACCACCGAGACATTCTGAAACCCTCCCAGTAACAAAGTCTGGGAACCGGATGGGAGAGAAGCGCAGAAGAAAAGGAGTGACCCTGGGGGATTCCCCGACACTGCGTGCAGAGGGTCCGTTGGTCCCGCGGATTTGGTGGACCTCCCGCAGGCACGGGACCACTGGCTGTGGTTCACTGCTCCAGGCTAATGAGGGCTGCGGGAAGCGGTGCGGGACTAGGGATGTGCTGGCTGCCGCTTCCCACCACCCCCATTGGCCTGAAGCGGCAAACCGTGGCCAGTGGGAGCAGCGATCAGCTGACGTGGCAGGTAAACAAACCAGCTCAGCCTGGCCAGGGTGCTTACCCTGGCGAGCCGCGTGCCAAAGGTTGCCGATCCCTGAGCTATAGCTTTGTCCAGATGGATAAAGCCATTTGCACAGCTGGGTCTTCAGGTACTGTATTCCGCTTATCCCTTCTAATAGGAAACGGGGGGTGGGGGGAAGCTATTGACTTCACATTAGCTCTGTAGCAGCTCTGCAGATTCCATATGCTGGAGTGTATTGTTTTGCTTGTCTTGTGGTTGAAGGCAGCATGGAGTTACAGCAGACACTTTGCCATCCATGAGATGGCTAGTTCTCCTTAATGCTTTGTTCTTCATAGTCCTTTTTAGGTTTGTTAACACTGTTATTTGCCATCCTAAGAACTAGACATGCAATGCTCTACACACACACACACACACACTCACACACACCCCAGCACGCTCAGTCTCTCCAAGCAGTTTAATAACCAGTTGTTGTAGATTCACTTTGAGCTGATTTAAGAACTGGTTAGAATTTGGCTGTTTAAATTGGAATCATTCTGGTGCCACTGTGGATGGAGATCAACACAAACTGATTACACAAGTCCTCTCATTTCTGTCCCTTAATGCACCTTTTAGGATGTAGAATGCACTGCTTCTGGAAGCTATGGCAGGAGCTCTGGGACAGGTTCCTTGAGCAACTGAACTGATTTAGAAAAAGAAGAAAGGATTAGGGTTAGGGTCTGAAACTGTTAGCAGCAAATATCTCCAATAGCCAGTGATGGGACACTACATGGGGAGGGCTCTGAGTTACTACAGAGAATTTTTTTACCAGGTGTCCAGCTGCTGGGTCGTGCCCACATGCTCAGGATCCAACTGATTACCAGGTTTTAGGTCAGGAAGGAATTTCCCCCCGGGTCAGATTGGCAGAGACCCTGGAGGGGTTTTGCCTTCCTCTGTCGCATGGGCAAAGGTCACTTGCAGGTTTAAATGAGTGCAAATAGTGGGTTCTCTGGAACTTGAAATCTTTCAATCATGATTGGAGAACGTCAGTAACTTGGCCAGAGGTTCGGGGCCTATTCCAGGAATGAGTGGGCGAGGTTCTGTGGCCTGTGATGTGCCAGAGGACAGACTAGCTGATGGTGATGGCCCTTTCTAACCTAAAAGTCTATAAGTGTGAGAACAGTCCCAGTGTGGATGCAGAGCAAAAGTGGGAGAGTTCTTAAACTAAATCACCATGGCTATGGACAAGTTGAACCCTTTATGCTTAGGTGGTTCTATTCCACTAGTTAAGTTACAAGCTATTCAATCCTTTAGTGTATACCTTGCCTTCTTATCTTACAACTTTTGTGAAATAGGGACCAGATTCTAAAGGGCTCCTTAATCTGGCAGAGAAAGGAATAACAAGAACCAGGCTATTTCAAATCACACAAGCTGCGCATTTTTTAATGGTGAAGAAGATTTACATTTGGAACAGACTACAAGTGAAGTGGTGGACTTTCCATTTCTTGAGATTTTTCAAATAAAGATTGGCTGCCTTTCTGGCAATATACTTTAGTCAAACACAAGTGATTGGGCTCAGTAACTGGGTGAAATTTTATGGCCTGTGAGGGCAGGCACTGGAGTGAACCCACTCGTGAAAATCCAACACCCCAGCCCTGTCCCATGTGTCCCTGGGCTTGGAGGAGGTACAAGACGACTAGCTGGAGGGACTACACTGTTGTTCTGTAATATTAATTTAATTAAAAAAAAAGTGGCATCAGCCATCTCAAGCCAGAGCAGGAAAAACAGGTCCTCTTCTGGTATTAGATCTAACCCAGAATACAAACAAAACCTAACAGTGATAAATTTGGGGCAGAAAGGGCTTCACTCGTGGTTAAGCTGAGGGCAAGTTTGGAGCAGAGAGCATTCTGCAAATGATATCGTTCACCCAGGAGATTTCTGGACACAACCCAAACTCAACACTCAGCCTTTATCAGAGTCCATAATCCACCCACCAAACTTGATCGGCCGTTTGTGGGGGAGGTTGGTGCAATGCAGGATCGGGGCAGTCAGGCCTGTCCTCCTACAATACTAACCCTCTGCCAGGGAGGCCAACAGACATTGCACGATTAACCCTTTTACAAAAGACTGTCCTGTCCCATAAAAGTCAGAGAGGGTTGTGTTGCGTTGCAGGCGGGCCGGATAAAGCACAACAACCAATATGATTGCAGGCTGAATCATTTATTATTTACAATGCATCATATTATATAGGCTTCTCCATATTAGCAAACGTCAGACACACCAACATTACATTGCTGCTGATTGGTTCTTTGTCTGATACACACACTTTTCACATGCATGGCCCTTTGCTTACTGGTTTCCCATTTCCCATGCAACTTATCTGATTCCAATTAGGCCACCTGGCATTTGCCTCGCTCTGGCAGTTCCCTACTTTCTCATAACAACTTTATCTAACTCCTCTATTCTTGTTGTCCTGCTGCTGTAACTTTCCACCAAGGCAGCATAGGGATGATGTAACCCGACAGGGTTGTATGTATGGGAGTGGGGGGATTAACGTTAAGCTTACCATAGACTTCTGGTGCCAACCTTAACGATGGAATCATGACTGATACCGCCAGAGTCTAATATTTTGCAATTTGCATATTTTGGAGACTGTCCATTCTTGGATCACTTCCAACTAACTTGTCCAATTCCAAGAAAACAAACCATTATTACTGGAAACCGGCTGCTAACTTTTTTTTTCCTATTAACTTTTTGCTGCTTGCAGCTGGACCCCTTGGGGGGATTACTTTTTGCATTGGAACTTAGAACTAAGTTTAAACATTTGGAACATTTGTCTATATTAGTCCACTCTTGAGGTTCATCTGCCCCATGCATCTGAGATCAGAGTCTTTAGGCTAGCAGTGCCCATGCACCCTTACTGTCCTCATGGCCTGTGCTGAGGGCATATAGGCAGAGCTGCCCAGCCTTCACTCAGCTCCTTCTTGCTACCCATGCCTGTGAGCCAGTGCTAGCTGGTGTCTGTTTCAATCTTATTTAGTTTATTGTGTATATTTCTAGTTCCCTTGTTGGTATTAGTGCATCGCTTTAGGTTTTTTGTCCATTGCCACATGCAGCCGAAACCCTCATCCTTGGCCCCACCCCAGAGCCCACACCCCCAGCCAGAGCCCTCATCCCTTTCCATACCACAACTCTGTGCCCTGTCCCACACTCTGAACCCCTTGGCCCCACCCCCACCACACATCTCCTCCATATTGGTGCACATAACAAAATTCATTCTGCACATGGATGTAAAAAATTAGAGGGAACATGGGTCCCCTAAGGATCTTGCTGCAACCTGTGCTGTTCAACATATTCATAAATGATCTGAAAAAAGGGGTAAATAGTGAGATGACAAAGTTTGCAGACAATACAAATTTACTCAAGATACTTAAGTCAAAGCAGACTATGAAGAGTTACTAAGGGCGCGCACAAAACTGCGTGACGGGGCAAGAAAATGGCAGATGAAATTCAATGTTGATAAATGCAAAGTAATGCACATTGCAAAACATAATGCCAATTATACATAGAAAATGATGGGGTTTAAATTAGCTGTTACCATCCAAGAAAGAGACCTTGGAGTCATTGTGGATTGTGCTATAAAAACATCTGCTCAATGAGCAGCGACTGTCAAAAAAGCGAACAGAATGTTAGAACCATTAGGAACAGGATGGATAAGACAACAGAAAATATCATAATGCCTCTATATAAATCCATGGCACGCCCATTCCTTGAATGCTGCTTGCAATTCTGGTCACCCCATCTCAAAAAAGATATATTAGAATTGGAAAGAAGAGGAACAGAAATGATTAGGAATATGGAACAGCTTCCATATGAGATGAGATTAACAAGACTGGGACTCTTCATCTTAGAAAAGAGATGACTGTGGGATGGAGGGAATATGATAGAGGCCTATAAAATCACGACTGATGTGGAGAAAGTGACTAAGGAATTGTTATTTACCTCTTCACATAACACAGGAACCAGGGGTCACCCAATGAAATTAAGAGGTAACAGGTTTAAAAGAAGGGTAAGGAAATATTTCTTCACACAATGCACAGTCAACCTGTGGAACTCATTACCAGGGGAGGTTGTGAAGGCCAAAAGTATAACTGGGCTCAAAAAAGAATGAGAGAAGTTCATGGAGGATATGTCCATCAATGGCTATTAGCGGCGCTTTGGGTGGGGGCAGCATGCAGAGCGGAGCCACCTGGCTGCCCTTACACCTAGGAGCCAGAGCGGGACCATGGCGCTGCTTCTGGGAGCTGCGTGGAGCAGCCCCTGGCCCTGCTCCCCGGCTGGAGCGCTGGAGTGGGGTAAGACCCCCTCACCAGCGGGAGCTCAAGGGCTGCCTTAAAACGGCTGGCGGGCTGCATCCGGCCTGCAGGCCGTAGTTTGCTCGCCCCTGTTCTATGAGGAGGCAGTGGCAGAGACAGCAATGACACTCAGGAGTCCTGACTCCTAATCCTTGTATTTGGTTCCCTGTGGAGAGCTGAACAAGATGTGTTTTGATCAATTGCCCCATCCCTAGATTTGAACCTGGCCATTCTTGGCTGTCACTAGCTTGAATAAATAACAGAACAAACATCAAACTAGCAGTCCAAATATCCCTCCTAGGTCATTCTGTTAAGATGCAACGCTGTCTTGGCTCCTTTCCAAAACTTAATAATTGCTCACTGATTTGCATAAGGATTTGGTTTACATTGGACTCCGAATATAAATAACCCACTAGGAGCTACTACTTCAACCCTCATCGCCATGGAGGGATGTGTTCTCTACCTACTGGCTGTGTTTGGGTTCTGTTTCCCAGCCGTTTCTCACAGCCAAATGTAAGTACCGCCCATGATTCTGAGCAGGTGAGGATATTAACCTGGGGTTCTTTAGACTGGTCTGAGTGGAGCCTACCCTTAATTTTTCTTCCTTCGCTGAAATTCCCTGACAAGTGGGAGCCAGCTTCAGAAATTCTCTTTCCCGTTTGCTCTGATCTTTGTCAACCTCCTTCATTTTCAAATTATTTCAGGATTGTGGAATTTGGAAGTGCTGTAACCTGAAAAATGGAATTCTAGTGCCAAGTTTCTATAATAATTTCTATAAGGCAACCCTCCTATTGCACAGAATTCTGCTCTCACAGCGGTGTAAATCAGGAATGACTGCATTGAAGTCAGCAACGTTGCACTGGTTTGAAACAGCTTTGAGATGAAGATCAGTGATTGAGACTTGGTAACAATTTTGCCTGTGCATTTGTACATTCCTGTGAATTCAGATCTCATTACTGAGAGGTCTGCAGTAGGCATGGTTGGCTGCGTCTCTCCCACTGAAGGGAGAACTTTGCTTGACCATGCTGTGTAAATCTTAGGGGTGGGCCAAGAGCTAGATTTCAAAAAATGATGTCCCCACCTGGAGTTTTGAGGTTGAGATTCTTTCCAGTGAATGTGTTTATGGCTTGGCACCAACTTATCCAAGCTTACCCAAAGGAGACTTCAGATATGACTCTTTGCTCCTTACTAGTAGCCACAGAATATAGCTCCCAAATTCTGCTATTATGAAGCTACAAAAAGGCACCTTTAAACGAGTTAAAATTCCAACAGACAAATAACATCCAAAGCAAAGCCACAAGCTAGGAAACAGAGTTGTTCCATAGGAACCCTGTCATCCCACAGGAGAAAGAATTAGGTTGTCTGAGGCTCACATTTGTGACCGTGGTAGGCAACTGTTGACTTGCTAGAGGAATGGGATGGGTGGGTGTGTATGTATGGGTGGGAGTGGGACGGGGTGTCCAAGAGACAGCGAGAGAGAAGGTGATTTATACGGCCGATTGCATTCCTCTGCATTTCCTGGACTTTGTGGTTTAGAGGTGGGCAGGGAGGGTGTGACGCTCATTGGTGATGAAGAGGCAGGAGGCATGCTTGGGAAAGTGGGTGTCTCAGATGGACTTTAAAATGTAGTACATAAAAACATAAGAACGGCCATATTGGATCAAACCAAAGGTCCATCTAGCCCAGTATCCTGTCTACCGACAGTGGTCGATGCCAGGTGCCCCAGAGGGAATAAACAACACAGGTAATCATCAAGTGATCTATCCCCTGTCATTCATTCCCAGCTTCTGGCAAACAGACGCTAGGGACACCATCCCTGCCCATAGCCATTGATGGGCCTTTCCTCCATTAACTTATCTAGTTCTTTTTTTAACCATGTTATAGTCTTGGCCTTCACAACATCCTCTGGCAAGGAGTTCCATGGGTTGACCGTCCACTGTGTGGAAAAAATACTTCTTTTTGTTTGTTTTAAACCTGCTGCCTATTAGTTTCATTTGGTGACCCCTGTGTTATGAGAAGGAGTAAATAACACTTCTTTATTTACTTTCTCCATACCAGTCATGATTTTATAGATCTCTATCATATCCCACCTTAGTTGTCTCTTTTCCAAGCTCATAAGTCACAGTCTTACTAATCTTCCCTCATATGGAAGCCATTCCATACTCCTAACCATTTTTGTTGTCCTTTTCTGAACCTTTTCCAATTCCTATGTATCTTTGTTGAGATGGGGTGACCACATCTGCACACTGAATTCAAGATGTGGGTGTACTGTGGATTTATATAGAGGAAATATGATATTTTCTGTCTTATAATCTATCCCTTTATTAATGACTCCCAACATTCTGTTTGTTTTTTTTACTGCCACTGCACATTGAGTGGATGTTTTCAGAGAACTATCCACAATGACTCCAAGATCTCTCTCTTGAGTGGTAACAGCTAATTTAGACCCCTTCATTTTATATGTATAGTTGGGATTATGTTTTCCAATGTGCATTGCAATATTGAATTTCATCTGCCATGTTGTTTGCCAGTCAACCAGTTTTGTGAGATCCTTTTGTAACATTTTGCAGTCTGCTTGGATCTTAACTATCTTCAGTAGTTTTGTATCATTTGCAAATTTTGCCACCTCACTGTTTAACCCTTTTTCCATATCATTTATGAATATGTTGAACAAGACTGGTCCCAGTACAAACCCTTGGGGGACACCACTATTAACCTCCTCTCTCCATTCTGAAAACTGACCCTTTATTCCTACCCTTTGTTTCCTATATTTTAACCAGTTACTAATCAGTGAGAGGACCTTCCCTTTTATCCCATGACAGCTTACTTTGTTTAAGAACTTTGGTGAGGGACCTTGTCAAAAATTTTCTGTAAACGAATAAACATTCATAGATACACTCTGATCACCCCTAACGTCCTGCGGGTGGAGAGCGAAAAAAAGGTCGTGGTGGAAGCCCATGGCCTCACCACTCCAACCGAGGTGACAATCACCGTATAAGACTTCCCTCTGAAGAGGCTCGTTTTATACCAAGTCAAAACCAACCTGAACTCTGACAATGGAATGATGGGCACTGCCATAATAAAGGTGCGTAAAACCCCAGCCTCATATCACTCAAGCAAAACAAATGGTTAAACCAAATCACAATATATGTTTCAATGGTGCCAACCCCAGGTATTCCAAAAAGTATCAGTCAGACATCAAGAAGTCACAAGATTGGCTTAAAAATCATAAGTGCTTCCCTCGCCCCCGATCATTTTGTTTGTCTTCTGGTTTCTGAGCCTTTCGGGTGCACTTGGGTCACATTTTCAAGCTTTTCTCTGCAAGTATGAGAACTTCCTTGTTTAAAAACAGGAAAGCTGAGGTTTGCGTCTAATCATGTGAATCCAGGAGCTGGAGCTTTGAGGGAAAATATTGACTATCATAAGAATCTCAATAAAATCATGAGCATTGGGAACATGGATGTTTTTATGTAATTTCCACCAAAAGAGGGGGGAAAAATAAATTGCTTAGCCAGTTGGTTAAAATCCCCCAGTAGTCCGTGTTCCTGTAGTCCTTTCTTTGCCTTTTGCATTGCCTATATCAGGGGCAGGCAAACTTTTTGGCCTGAGGGTCGCATCTGGTTTCGGAGACTGTATGGAGGGCTGGTTAGGGGAGGGGGTCGTGGCCCGGCCCCCACCTCCTATCCGCCCCTTCCCCCGCCCTGGACTCCTGTCGTCTAAATTCGTTATCATGGAAAGAGATGAGGGATGAGATCATCAGTTCTTTCACGGCCTCTTTACACCAGGGTAAAAGGGCCAAAGTAAAGGGACCGTAAAAGCCCCATATGTGGCCAGGGAGGATCCCTTCAGGCCCAAGCACTGGGGGAATAAAGCTGCCTTCTGAGGATCCCTTCATTAGCCCTGGCATAGGAGGCATGCTGGGGTGGAGAGTCATACCTGGGCTGCAGCCCTAGGAGGTTGCTGTAACTTAGTCAGGTCCCTGGGGCTGTCCAAATAAACTTGATGCCATGGAGCAGCCCAGGATAAGGAGGGTGCAATGGTGGTTTAAAGCTAACACCCATGTGTGCCTTTGATGATACATGAAAGGGGAGATTTTCAATTTCACTGGCTCCCCCTGTCTACTTAGTTGTCAGAATTTCTGTTGTCTGGTGGAATTTTCCCACAGCATCCAGGGAGAGGTTTACAAAAAAATAGTAAAATGTGATTGTAAATCACAAAAATTGGTAGGGGGCAAGGATCCAAGGCAGGGGTAGGAGCTGAAATTACTTTTAACTCATTCTTTTAATATCCACTAGACTCCACTTTCGTATTCTAGTGCTCAGAGGCCCTATGCAAAGTCAAAGCGCCAATCTGTTAGGTATTGTACAAACACAGGGTAAGGCCTTAAAGTCTACGAATCAGTCCCTGTCCTGAAGATCTTACAATTCATATAGACCAGAGGTGGGCAAACTGTGGCCCGCGGGATCCTCCTGCCCGGCCCCTGAGCTCCTGGCCCGGGAGGCTCGCCTCCAGCCCCTCCCCTGCTGTTCCCCCTCCCCTGCAGCCTCAGGGGGCGGGGAGCAAGGGGGGTTGGATAGAGGGCAGGGGAGTTCGGAGTGGTGGTCGGGGGTGGGGGTATGGATAGGGGTCAGGGCAGTCAGAGGGCAGGGAACAGGGGGGGTTGAATGGGGCAGGGGTCCTGGGAGGGGCAGTCAGGAATGAGAGGAGAGGTTGCATGGGGTGGCGGGGGGCAGTCAGGGGACAGGGAGAAGGGGTGGTTGGATGGGCCAGGGGTCCTGGGGGGGAGTCAGGAATGAGAGGAGGGGTTAGATGGGGTGGTGAGGGGCAATCAGAGGCAGGGGTTCTGGGGGCAGTTAGGGGACAGGGAGCACGGGGTGGGTGGATGGGACTGGGGTCCTGGGGGGGTGGATGGGGCAGAGGGGGTTGGATGGGGCAGGAGTCCCGGGCGGGGGCGGATAGGAGGTGGAGGCCGAGCTACCTAACCAGCCCTCCATATAATTTCCGAAACCTGATGCGTCCCTCAGGCTAAAAAGTTTGCCCGCCCCCGAAATAGATGGATCAAGGGGAAATTTATGACATAGTGTTTCTCATGGAGCTTTGTAACTTTTGTAAGAATTGCTAACATGATTTATGATTGAGTTTCACTGTTCTAACATGGATACTTTATACATTGTGACCATTGACCTGCTGAACCAATAACTCCACACTGAATAATCTCATGTTCACTCAGGTTCCTACCAAAGACATAAAGAAAGATGTCAAACAGTATGTGGCTGTCCAAGCCAGAAGCCCACAATTCAACTTGGAGAAAGTGGTTCTGGTCACCTTCCACAGTGGCTACATCTTCATCCAGACAGATAAATCCATCTTCACACCTGGATCTACGGGTACTGCCTTCTTCTGACCCCTTTTGAACATTGGGTGCACTGACTTCATTTTAGAGCTACAGCAGGGCTGCAGGTTGCATATTGTGGAGATTATTGTCTCTCTCATCTTCTGGTTTTAATTCTTCCGTATTTCATTGGTGACTTCTTAAGTCCCCATCCCCAGGAGTATGTTACCATTCATTGATACTGGACCATTTGAAGTACTCTCCATGCAAGGGAACTGTCGTATCTTAACATCTGATCATCCGCTGCCTTGCACCTTGGGTCATCAGTCACACCTGTGCAAATAAGACCTAAATTGCTCCCAAAACAGAACTCTCCACTCATGCCAGAGGTAGCATTTTACTCCACTCTGCCCTGGGGTAAATGATAACACAAGTAGAGCTGCATGAAATTTTTCAGACAAATAGTTTATGCTCCAAAAACATCAGTTTTGGGTTGACCAAAACTGTTCACAAATTCAGGTTGATTTTGGAGAATAGTTTTGACTGAAAAAAAGATGATTTTTTTTAAGTCAAAATGATTCATTTTGACATTTTTTAAATACAACATTTTGATGTTTTGTTTGGAAATGATGTTCCATTTAGAAATTCAGCTAAATTTGCTTTTAAGTAAAAACCACCAGAAAACTCAACAAAATAAAATGTTTTGTTTGACCCGAAACAAAATGTTTACCAGTCATAATACACTTCATGCAAGGGCATTGCCTTATCGTAATAGATCATCATTTTGTTTTGGCAAGAAAAACCAAACACACTTCCGTTTTGTGTTGACCCGGAACAAAAATTTGGGGGGATTTTTCAGTTTGGCCTCTGAACCAAAAAAAAAAAATCATTCACTCAACTCTGGACACAAGGTACAAAACATTAGTGAATGATGCCTCAAGACTTTTCCATTGAGTCTTCAGAGCTTTCGAGTTGATCCAGAGTGTGGGTTTCGTCCGAGGGGACAACCACTGAGGGGAGGAAATCCGCCAATAAGCGCAGGACCTACTAAAGGAGAGAAGGAACTTTGTCACAACTGGTGTCAGAAGTGGGATCTTTGGTGTGCACAGCGCGGCGGAAGAAGGAGGGTGATTTAAAAAACACACGCACACAAAAAAAAAAAAAAAAAAAGGAAGGGGGTTTACAATTTGTTACCACAATGGATGATGTAGTACGGGCACTGATACAAGCCACGGCAGCCCAGCAGGAGGCTACCCGTGTCCAGGCAGCTGCCCAGCAAGAAGCAGTGCGGCTGCAGCAAGAAACTAATCGCCTGCTAATAGACCAAGCTGTTCAAGACCGAGCTATGTTGCAGGAACTGGTAAGCCAGGTAAAGACCCTTACAGAACTGAACCGTGGGCATGATGGGACACGGCTCATACGGGCTAACCATTGGCTGCAGAAAATGACGAGGGAAGATGATGTAGAGGCATACCTTCTGGCCTTTGAGAGGACAGCCCTACGGGAGGCCTGGCCTCGAGATCAGTGGTCTGGCATCCTTGCCCCGTTCCTGTGTGGGGAGGCCCAGAAGGCCTACCATGATCTGCCTGAAGAGGCTGCAGCAGACTACTCCCAGCTGAAGGCAGAGATCTTGGCCAGATCTGGCGTAACCTCCGCAGTACGGGCCCAGCGATATCATGAGTGGAGGTACCGGGAAGACAAAACCCCGCGGTCCCAATTATATGACCTCGTCCATCTCGCACGAAAGTGGTTGCAAACAGAATTCCGAGGTCCGGAAGAGATACTAGAGGTTCTGGTCATCGACTGGTACACGAGGGCACTGCCACCAGATCTCCGCAAATGGGTAGGCCAGAACGATCCATGCACCTATGATGAGATGATCACGCTGGTAGAAAGACACAAGACAGCCATGGAATTGACCCAACTACGCAAGGAAAGCCCCTTCCGTAGCAAACACCCAACCCCAACCCTGGAAGGAGGGACAGCCAAACCCCTGGGGAGTCCTAGGTGGAGGAAGAGGGGGGCTAAAAACCCACAGAGACTCCAGAAGGAAGGGATTGGCCTGAGGGGAGGGAACCACGGGACCAAACCCCCTAGCCCACAGGATTGGAGACTGACTAGAAACAGTTGTAGATGTTATGCATGTGGGGAGTGGGGACACATAGCAGCACAGTGTCCCAGCACTGAAGAGCCTATGCAATGCAACTTGGGGGATTGGGAAGTCCCATGCTCCCTTATCCACCTTGCGGGCCTTGCATTAGCCCCACATAACTACACTAGGCCAGTGAAGATAAATGGAACAGAGACTACAGCACTGGTGGACTCAGGGAGTGCTATCACCCTTATATCGGGTAAGCTGGTAAAAAGTAGCCAGCTGCTGCAAGCCAAACGTGTAGCAGTGACATGTGTGCATGGGGCCATGAGCCAAAACCCCACCATCCCAGTGGAGATAGAGGTTCAGGGGAACCCCATTGAGGTGACAGTGGGCGTTGTTCCTAAACTCCCATATCCTGTAGTTATTGGGAGAGACTATCCAGGATTTGATAATTTACTTCCCCCTGAGAGGCTGCAGGGAAGTGGAGACCCTGTTGACAGCGACTCCTCAGTGGGGGAATGTCAACCCCCCATGTTTTCGGAGTTTTCTCAGGATCTATTCTCAGCCCCCCTAAAGGCCCAGAAGACAAAAAAAGAAAAGAAGGCCGCGAAGGCTTTGGGAACCCGGATCCTGACCCAGGGCCAGAAGACTGCATTAGTAGGCAGATGGACACGAGCAGCCAACAGGGAAACTACCACCACGGAAGGTGAGCCGGAGGCTGGCCCCAGCCATAAAGACGATGGGCCATTGGAAGAAGCAGAAGCCGGCCCCTGGGAGCTCAGGCAGGTTAGTCCTGGGAGAGAGACTTTCGGACGGGACCAGGCAGAGGACCCTAGATATGATAACGTCAGGAAAGAGGTGGCTGAGATAGATGGGATACCTGTGGAAGGGAAGGTCCGAGGTCCAGTACCCTACTTCATAGTGAAAAAAGATCTCCTGTACCGTGTGGTGCAAATGCAGGAGCAGGAGGTACATCAACTTCTGGTGCCTCGAAAACATCAAAACGCCATATTGAACCTCGCCCACAGTCACCTGTTTGGAGGACACTTAGGGGTAGAGAAAACCCAGGCCAGGATCCTGAGGAGGTTCTTCTGGCCAGGAGTACATGAAGATGTCAGGCGATACTGCACCTCTTGTCCAGAGTGTCAGCTACATAGCCCTCGCCCACACTTACGGGCCCCTTTGATACCTCTTCCAATAATAGAGGTACCTTTCGATCGCATAGCCATGGATCTGATTGGGCCTCTAGAGAAGACAGCTCGGGGCCACCAACATGTGCTGGTTGTACTAGACTATGCAACCCGATACCCAGAAGCTGTCCCACTACGCAACACAGCTTCCAAGACAATAGCTAAGAAGCTAGTGCAGATCTTTTCCCGGGTTGGACTACCCAAGGAGATGCTGACTGATCAAGGGACACCTTTCATGTCTAAGTTGATGAAAGATCTCTGTTCATTGCTCCATGTACAAGCCCTACGGACCTCTGTATACCACCCACAAACAGATGGCCTTGTGGAAAGATTCAATAGGACCCTCAAGGCCATGATCAGGAAAGTGGTGAGCCGAGATGGGAAAGACTGGGATACCCTATTGCCTTACCTCATGTTTGCCATCCGGGAAGTTCCACAAGCCTCCACAGGTTTCTCTCCATTCGAACTACTATATGGGCGCCACCCCCGAGGCATACTGGATATAGCCAGAGAAGCCTGGGAAGAGGAGCCAAATCCCGGAAGGAACATAGTTGAGCATGTACTACAGATGAGGGATCGGATAGCCCAGGTTACACCCATTGTACGAGAACACTTGGAAAAAGCACAGAGACCCAACGGACCCATTATAACCACTAAGCAAAGCTTCGACGGTTCCAGCCAGGGGATCGAGTAATGGTCCTTGTGCCCACAGCAGAAAGCAAGCTGTTGGCCCAGTGGCAGGGACCCTATGAAGTGATTGAAGCCATGGGAGAAGTAAACTATAAGGTACGGCAGCCAGGCCGCAGAAAACCGGAGCAAATTTACCATATCAATCTTCTAAAACCCTGGCATGATCGAGAGGCATGCCTAGTCACCCGGGAGACTCTTCCCCAGGAGGATGACGTACATGAGCAAGTGAAGATATCACCTGACTTGACGCCAATCCAAAAGATCGAGGCAGCCGACATGATTAATCGTAACCGAGATGTATTTTCTACAAAACCGGGTCGGACGACTGAGACCTATCACCATATCCGCACAATCCCCGGATCCAAGGTAACATTGAGACCCTACCTAATCCCAGCAGCCAAAAGAGAAGAAATCAAGGCCGAAGTAAAGAAAATGTTAGAATTAGGTGTTATTGAAGAATCCTACAGTCAGTGGTGCAGTCCAATTGTTCTGGTGCCCAAACCTGATGGTACCACGAGATTCTGTAATGACTTTCACCGACTGAATGAAGTATCCCAGTTTGATGCATACCCCATACCACGCATCGACGAACTGGTTGACCGACTGGGTAGTGCCCGATTCTTGACTACACTGGATCTGACAAAAGGGTATTGGCAGATTCCCCTGACCAAAGAAGCTAAAGAAAAGACAGCGTTCTCCACCCCTGACGGGCTGTTCCAGTATACTGTCCTCCCTTTTGGGTTATGTGGGGTTCCAGCCACATTCCAGCGCCTCATGGATAAGCTGCTGCGCCCCCATACTAGTTATGCAGCTGCATACCTAGATGATGTCATCATCCATACGCCAGACTGGGGAACCCACTTGGAGAAAGTTGAGGCAGTACTACGCACCTTAAGGCGGGCTGGCCTCACCGCTAATCCTGCTAAATGTGCCAGAGGACGAGCAGAGGCTAGGTACCTGGGATATATTGTAGGAAGGGGTGTAGTGAAGCCCCAAGCTAATAAATTGGAAGCGATTCAAAACTGGCCCCGGCCGACCCGAAAGAAGCAGGTCCGTGCATTCCTAGGCGTGGTAGGCTACTACCGACGGTTTATTCCCCACTTCGCCAGTCGTGCGAGTCCTCTAACGGATCTGGTGAAGGCGCGAGGTCCAGACATGGTTAAGTGGACCGACGCTGCAGAAGAGGCATTTGAAGACCTTCGGACGGCCCTCTGTACTGACCCCATACTCATAGCCCTGGACTTTACCAAGGAATTTATTTTACAGACTGATGCTTCTGAGGTGGGGTTGGGGGCAGTTCTGTCCCAAATGATTGGAGATGACGAACATCCGATTCTCTACCTAAGCAGAAAGCTGCTCCCACGAGAACAGAAGTATGCAGTAGTCGAGAGGGAATGCCTTGCTGTCAAATGGGCCATGGAGACGCTCCGTTATTACCTCTTAGGCCGATGCTTTACTCTTGTGACGGACCATGCACCCCTTCAATGGATGCAGAGAAATAAGGAAAAGAATGCAAGGGTCACCAGGTGGTTCTTATCCCTACAGCCGTTTCAGTTCTGCATTCGGCATAGGGCTGGTTGCCACCACGGCAACGCTGATGGTCTTTCGCGAGCACACTGCCTGGCGTCCCAAGTTGCCCAACCCTGTGGTGTTGAGCAGAGGGGGGGATATGTGATGGAGCAAGGCCGGATGGCTACAGGAAAGTCCTGAGGAGCAGGTATGTTAGCCCCAGGCTAAACAAATCCCTAGTACCTTGGGAACCAAAATGGCAGTTGCTCCAGGCTAATCAAGGCACCTGGGGCCAATTAAGAACTTTCTAGAAGGCACCGGAAAGAGCTACATTGATTGGAGCACCTGCAGCCAATCAAGGCAGGCTAATCATGGCACCTGATATAAAAAGGGGAGCTCACTCCAGTCAGGGGAGGAGGAGCCAGAGGAAAGAAGTGCGTATGAGGAGCTGGGAGCAAGAGACACAAGGAGCTAAGAACAGAGAGGTGGTACTGCTGGAGGATTGAGGAAACACCATACAATCAAGCAGTATCAGACACCAGGAGGATCCTATGGTGAGGATAAAGAAGGTGTTTGAAGGAGGCTATGGGGAAGTAGCCCAGGGAAGCTGTAGCAGTCAAGCAGCAGTTACAAGTAGCACTATAGAGACTGCTGCAATTCACAGGGCCCTGGGCTGGAACCCGGAGTAGAGGGTGGGCCCGGGTTCCCCCCTAGCATCGCTACTCCTAAGCAGACATAGGAGGAGTTGATCCAGAGTGTGGGTTTCGTCCGAGGGGACAACCACTGAGGGGAGGAAATCCGCCAATAAGCGCAGGACCTACTAAAGTAAAGTGACCATACGTACTGGTTTTACCAGTACAGTACTGGTTTTTTGGACATTGGTCTGGTTAGTCGTGAGATGTAACCAGTACAGTTTAGGACTACAAAATCAAAAATTATTAATTTATCAAAAGATTGAGTACATCAAATCAATCCTTGATAAACCAGCCTAAATCAATTTTATTAATTTATCCTAGTTTTAGTTTTATTTTACACGACGGTTCTCGTCGTTGGATCTCGGCAATACTCAGCATTCAGCACATGCACTCTCACTATATTGTGGCCGTGGCGACTCTTCGATAATACTCCCGCGCATTACATACAGCCCGACTCTGGGAACTCGATGATGATGTCATCACACAGAGCCCGCCAAAATCGACCAATTCGGTGTTAGCTTCGGACTATAAAAGGCCCTCCGCAGCACAGGACAGGCACCAGTGATCTGGCATCTTCGGACCGTGACACTGGCCCTCAGAGCTCCGCGCTCTCTCGGTTACTCGAGCTTTTCGCTCCACCGTTTTCACGGCGCACCTCGCTGCTTCGCCAGGACCCGATGACTTCGCCCCCTTGGACCAGGATCGACGCCTTCGCCCCTTTGGACCAGGACCAGCGTCTTCGCCCCCCTCGATCCTGGACCGGTGACTTCTCCCCCTCGGACCAAGACCGACATCCGACGAAGTTTGTAATAATTGTTTATTTTTGGACACCCATGGCGTCAAAACGATGAAAGTGCGTCTTCAATGACGAGTTGAAATCGAAATATACATTCATCAAAGCAAGTACTAATAATGACAATAGTGAGGTGGAATGTGTAAAATGCAGAAGTATATTTTCTATTGCAAACAGTGGAAAAACTGACATTGAAAACCACATACAAACAGTCAAACATAAACGGGCCGTGTCTGCAGCAATTGCAAGTATGAGTGTGACATCATATTTTAAGAAAAAACAATTTGAAGATGCTGAAAGAAAACTAGCTGCAGCTGAAGGTTTATGGGTGTACCACACAGTAATGCATAATCACTCATTCCGATCAATGGATTGTACCTGCAAACTGATTAAAACATGTTTTGATGCCAGGTTTACATGTTCTAGAACAAAATGCGAGGCAATAGTTACCGATGTGCTGGTGCCTTATGTGAAACAGTTATTGGAAGAGGATTTAGATGCTGCACATTTTATTTCTATTTATTCGGATGCATCAAACCACAAGGAAGTAAAGTTGATTCCCATAATAAGAAGATATTTTTCATACCAGTCTGGAATACACGTCAAAATTTTGGAAGTAAGAGATTTGCCAGGCGAAACATCTGACATAGTTACTGGTTATATTTTGGAAGTGTTAAAAAAGTATCGTTTAGATACCAAGGTACTTGGATTTTGTGCTGACAACACCAATACTAACTTTGGAGGAATGCGAAGAAGTGGGAAAAATAACATTTTTACCAAGCTGAAATCAAATTTGGGTGGAAGAGAGCTTGTGGGAATTGGTTGTGCTGCTCATATTTTGAACAATGCTATACAAACTGCAGCCGACTGTGTACCAATTGATGTGCAAACTTTCATCACCAAGATTTATTCATACTTTTATTTATATACAGTGCGCGTTAATGAATTGAAAGAATTTTGTGAATTCGTGGACATCGAATATAAGAAAGTCTTGGGATACAGTGTCACATGATGGTTGGCATTACGACCCGCGATTGAGCGCGCCCTACAAATATATCCTGCCTTAAAATCATATTTTGCCTCAAACGAGAAGAGCCCCACAATTATCACAAATTATTTTGATAATTCAGAGACAGAGTCTTGGCTTTACTTTTTGCATAACGTGTCATCAATGTTCCACAATGCTATTTTGAAAATAGAAGGACAGGAGATTTCTATTATAGAAACTAGCAATATTTACAGTGACTTAAAAACAAAATTAGCTGACAGAAAAGCAAACGTTTTCTTGCCGTTACAGGTGCGGCAAAATTTGAAGCAGCTTGAGGAAGAAGGCATATTAAAACCTGCTATTTTCAAAGAAAAAGTGGTAGAATTTTATGACACATGTATTCAATATCTAGAAGAATGGGAAGGACCTATTAAGCATACCAAAAAATTCAATTGGGTTTTGTTAAACACTAAACTCACCCATGACAACATTCAAGTTTGCAGTGATTACATTCTTCAGTATTTTTCTGAAATCAATTTAGTAGAAGATGAACTGTTTGATGAAACCTGCTTTGTCCTGCGCTACATTACAGATGAAAAAATTACTCACTGGAGACAAAATTCTGTACCACTATCGAACAGATGGATTGAAATATTCAAAGCCTTCAGTGAAAATGATGTTTCCTACAAAAATATTGGCAAATTGGTAGAATATTGTCTCTGTTTACCAGGAAACAATGCACCTGCCGAACGTCTTTTTTTCTTTGATGAACAATATCTGGTCCAGTGATAAAACTCAAGTACACGTTGAAACTTTGAAATGTTTGCTAATTACTAAATATAATTTTAACCAAACTTGCATGGAATTTTATAAAAACATCCAGGAAAACGAATTATTATTAAAATCAATCCACTCTTCACAAAAATATAAGAAGCAAAATTAGGAATGTAGATTAAGTACTTTTGTACCATTTTTTATTAAAACCATTTTGTTTTACTGCTACACTTGTTTCTTTATTACTTGGATCCCAAAATCCTAAATATACAATTATGTACTAATCTACCCATATCAATTTTTTTTTCCGCAAAATTACTTTCATAATATATAATATAAATAAAAGAAGTACATTTTATTGTATTCTTTCACTTAAAGAAAAAAAAAGATAAGCATACTCTGCAATATTTTTTCAACTTATATTCTACGACAGCGACTATTACTCATGCTGGCTGAGCTATTTTAAATGTCCTGGTTTTAAATTAGAAAAAAATGGTCACCTTATACTAAAGGAGAGAAGGAACTTTGTCACAGTGGTCACATAAAGGGTCTATGGAGAGGTTATGATTGGCTGATTGTAATTATGCTATCTCTAGATATGTATCATTTTTGTAGTTGACATTATGAATATTGGCTCTATGCTGCCTGTATTTCAAACTTGTGCTATGCTTCTGGGGAACACCCCAGCCAGACAAATTGGTGTCAGCTCTGCCTAGCCTGCTTGATGGCCCATTAAGGACCATCAGCTATACAATTGACCCATTGAGAGAAGGCAGATATGCCTTGTGGCTCAGCAAGGTGTGCAGGGACCTGCCTATGGACAGAACTCTAAGGTTTTTCTATGTTGCGTGCTGGATAGAGTGTCCTTGGGACAAAGAAAGCAAAGACCACATGGCAAGAGACTATAAAAGACTGATGCCTCATCTCCATCTTGTCTTCAGTCCTGCTTCATACCTCTGGAGGGACTTGGCTACAAACTGAAGCTCTGTACAAAGGACTGAATGGCCCATCCCAGTTGTGGATGTACTCCAGAGACTTGATTTGAACCTGCAGTTTATTCCATCACTGCTACAAGCCTGAACCAAGAACTTTGCCAAAGTACAAGTTTTGCCCAGGGCACCGTTTCCCCTAACGCTGGTCCTTGGTAACATTTCTTGATGTGGGGGGAGGGGAGAGAGACGAGGCGTTTTCTCTCTGTTTCTTTCCTCTCCATTTTCTGCTCCTTCCTTCAATTCCAGAAACCTCCCTTGTGTTTCAGACTGTGCAGTGACACCCTCCCCACCCCAGGACTATGGAGCCTTTGGAGCAGAAAGATCCTAGGAGCTAAGGATGAATCCAGGGGTGAGTAGCTGGCAGGAAGGAGTCCTAGCAACTCTTCTGGGAGTGCAGGGGAGGAATGACTCCCCCTTCTCTACATTCTCCCCATGGGGCTCTGCGGAGCAGGGAGGGTTGTGTGATAAATTCCATCCAACATTCCCCTTTGATCCAAGCCGAGAGACATCTCAGCTCTGCACGATCCCCTTGGCAGCACCAAACAAGGGATCTTTTCCACTGCCCAGGAGACTCAGCCAGGGACTGATGTGCTGGAGATATGTTGGGAAAAGGGACTGTCTGAATTGCCAAAGCAGGAAGCCAACAATCTACAGCAACATCATTAACCACAAACACACTCTAACCATGCTCCAGCCAGAAGGGAAATGGGCAGGAATTCTTGCTGGGTCTCCTGGGCAGTGGAAAACATAAGAACATAAGAAAGGCCGTACCGGGTCAGACCAGAGGTCCATGTAGCCCAGTATCTGTCTACCGACAGTGGCCAATGCCAGGTGCCCCAGAGGGAGTGAACCTAACAGGCAATGATCAAGTGATCTTCCTCCTGCCATCCATCTCCATCCTCTGACAAACAGAGGCTAGGGACACCATTCTTACCCATCCTGGCTAATAGCCATTTTTGGACTTAGCCACCATGAATTTATCCAGTTCCCTTTTAAACATTGTTATAGTCCTCGCCTTCACAACCTCCTCAGGCAATGAGTTCCACAAGTTGACTGTGCGCTGCATGAAGAAGATCTTCCTTTTATTTGTTTTAAACCTACTAATTTCATTTGGTGAACCCTAGTTCTTGTATTATGGGAACAAGTAAATAACTTTTCCTTATCCACTTTCTCAACATCACTCATGATTTTATAGACCTCTATCATATCCCCCCTTAGTCTCCTCTTTTCCACCTAGAGGAGAAGGTGCCATTGTTAGAGGGCTTTCCCTTCCCCTGCCCACTTCCCTGGTTCTTGTCACGCAGGCAGCAAAAGACCAGAAGTCAGAAGCACAGACAAAGTGAAGTTTACTGGGGTTAATTTCCAAGCAAGCAGATTCCGAAGCCCTTCACGCCAGTCAGGCTTATCTCTATACACTGATAGAGTCTGTTCCACATTGTTCCCTTCCCAGCTCTGTTCCCTTCCCAGCTCTGACACTGCAGAGCGTTTACCCCACATCCCTACAGACAATTCTTCCCTGGGTGCTGCCCACATGCTCAGGGTTTAGCTGATCACCACATTTGGGGTCAGGAAGGAATTTTCCTCCAGGGCAGATTGGCAGAGACCCTGCGGGGTTTTCGCCTTCCTCTGCAGCGTGGGGCACGGGTCACTTGCTTGAGGATTTTCTGCACCCTGAAGTCTTTAAACGTCGAGTTGAGGACTTCAATAGCTCAGACATAGGTCAGGGGTTTGTTACAGGAGTGGGTGGGTGACAGTCTGTGGCCTGCGTTGTATAGGAGGTCAGACTAGACGATTATAATGGTCCCTTCTGACCTTAAAGTGTATGAGTCTATGAACTCTGACACTGCAGAGTGTTCACCCCACGTCCCACTTCCCAGCTCTGACACCACAGAGCCTTGCCTGTGTCCCTGTTCCCCGTTCCCTAGTCCCATCCCCCCCGTTAGCACCCCCGTCCCCCAGCCCGAGCTGACAGAGTGGAGCAGGCTGGGGCCAGGTCACTCCACTTCCTGCCGCCCGGGAATTGCAGGGCAGGCCCGACCCCACACTCACAGGGCGGCGGGAAGTGGAGTGATCCGGCCCCAGCCCGCTGCACTCTGCTCCCAGCCTTGGAACTTGGGGGGTGTGGGGGGGAAACACCCCCCAACAATCACCAGCGGTGCAGCTGGGAGCTGGTGGAGCAGAGTGGGCTGGGGCCAGGTCGTTCCACTTCCCACCGCCCGGTGAGTGCAGGGTGCACCTGATCCCTCCTGCAGTCCACCGGGATGTAGCTCAGGGGAAGGGGCGGAGTGTGTGGGGGGGGGAGATGGGATGGAGCAGGGGTGGGAAGAGGCAGGGTAGGGGCTTTGGGGAAGAGGCGGAGCAGGGGCAGCTTTCCTGGCCGGCTCAGCCAGCCGGGGGATCGGGCTGGCCGCTGGAGCAGTACGGAGCTCCATAGGGCACCAGGAAAAATGGGGCAATTTGGTGCCTCCACATCCCTTCACCAGGCAGTGTCCCTATTGTGTGGGCTGTCTTCATAGGTCCTTTCTCGATCTTTCTCACCCTCTTGTCTTGAGTCTCCTGTGTCTCTCTTTTCAAGCACAGACTAACTCTGGTTGTTCAGAGGAGGGGAGGACCATGCCTATGCATGGCCAGCAGACAGCGACAAAGACCCCTGGCCAGCCTGCTCCCTGCCATGCCAAACACCCACTGAAGGCCACCCACAGATCAGCATGCGCAACGGCTGCTGATGGTCTGTGGCCAACATCAGAAGACGGTAGGAAAGCAGGGCCAGCCCCCCCCAGTGGGGCCTCTAACCGTTCCCACTCTCCGTGCTCACTTTTGCAGTGGGGCAGGAGATTTTATCCGAAGAGGCTTTTCCCCAGCTGGTGAGAAGCAGAGAAACATCCAAGCTCCCACAGTGCTATTTAGCAAACCCCCTCAAGCACAGGGACAGATGCACATTTGGAAGAGGGAAACTGCTCTACATGCTAGCCTGGGCAGATGCCCATTTTCTTTGGCAAGTCAGGAATGGCAAAGGCGAGACTAGAAGCACCTGGGGCTCATGCCCCAGCCTTTGTGACGCCCACCCCCCAACTCCTTCCCGGGGCTCTTGCTTAAGCCAGAGCATTGGCCTGAGTGGCCAAGAAGAGGTTCCAGCCCTGAAGGGAGCAGGACTTTCAGCATGAAGGTAAAACTGCACAAGCACAACCACAAAGGGACTTGACCCCTCAATCACCTGATCCAAAGTCAGATACTTTATCCATTAGGCCACATGGTCACATAAGAAAACTCTCTCCAAGTACTTCTTTGGAGAAGACAGACACTATGTTTCTCAGACTAAGATCATCTACGGAGGGGGCTGAGACTCTCTGGGCACAAGAAAAGACGGTTACTCACCTGTAGTAACTGTTGTTCTTCGAGATGTGTTGCTCCAATCCATTCCAGTTAGGTGTGCGCGCCGCGCGTGCACAGCATCTTGGAACTTTTTTCCCTAGCAACCCTGGTGGGCCGGCTGGGCGCCCCCTAGAGTGGCGCCGCTATGGCGCTAAATATATACCCCAGCCGGCCCGTCCGCTCCTCAGTTCCTTCTTGCCGGCTACTCCGACAGTGGGGAAGGAGGGCGGGTCTGGAATGGATTGGAGCAACACATCTCGAAGAACAACAGTTACTACAGGTGAGTAACCGTCTTTTCTTCTTCGAGTGATTGCTCCAATGCATTCCAGTTAGGTGATTCCCAAGCCTTACCTAGGCGGTGGGGTCGGAGTGAGACGTGGCAGAGTGCAAGGCTGCGGAGCCAAAGGCTGCATCGTCTCTGGATTGCTGCACCAACGCGTAGTGGGAAGCGAAGGTGTGGACAGAAGACCAGGTGGCTGCTCTACAGATGTCCTGGATTGGGACGTTGGCCAGGAAGGCCAGAGATGAGGCGTGTGCCCTCGTCGAGTGTGCAGTGACACGGCCTGGTGGTACACGAGCCAGCTCGTAGCAGGTCCGGATACACGCAGTGACCCAGGAGGAAATCCGCTGGGAGGATATCGCATCTCCCTTCATGCGGTCAGCCACCGCGACGAACAGCTGGGGCGAACGCCGGAAGGACTTAGTCCGCTCAATGTAGAAGGCGAGCGCCCTACGGACGTCGAGCGTATGTAGCTGCTGTTCCCGAGGCGAGGCATGCGGCTTCGGGAAGAACACCGGGAGGAAGATCTCCTGATTGAGATGGAATGCTGACACCACCTTCGGGAGAAAGGCCGGATGAGGGCGCAGCTGTACCTTGTCCCCATGGAAGATCGTGTATGGCGGAGCAACCGTTAGAGCGCGAAGCTCAGAAACTCGCCTCGCTGAAGTAATGGCAACCAGGAAGGCCGTCTTCCACGAGAGGTAGAGCAGGGAGCACGTGGCCAGAGGTTCAAGTCCCAGGTCGGGGCAGGGCGCCGCACTGGCGGGTACAAGCGGTCCAGGCCCTTGAGGAAACGGGAAACCATCTGGTTCGAGAAGATGGACCGACCTTCCACGGAGGGACGAAAGGCGGATACCGCTGCTAGATGAACCCTCAAGGAGGAGACCGCCAGACCTTGCTCTTTAAGGTGCCAGAGGTAGTCCAGGATGGTAGGTACCGGTACCAGGAATGGATTAAGACCTCGGTGATCACACCAGAGTGCAAACCTCTTCCACTTCGCCAGGTAAGTGGAGCGAGTGGAAGGTTTTCTGCTCTCGAGCAGGACCTGTTGAACCGCTGCAGAACAGCCCCTCTCCGCGTGGGTCAGCCACTCAGGTACCAAGCTGTAAGATGGAGGGATTGCAGGTTCGGATGGTGGAGTCTGCCGAAGTCCTGGGTGATGAGGTCCGGCCACAACGGCAGGGGGATGGGCTCCCGAACGGAGAGCTCGAGCAGCAGGGTGTACCAGTGCTGCCTCGGCCAGGCTGGCGCCACTAGAATGATGTGGGCTCTGTCCCTCCGAAGCTTCAGGAGCACTCGGTGCACGAGCGGGAACGGAGGGAAGGCGTAGAGGAGGCGATCCGTCCAGTGATAAAGGAAGGCGTCCGTCAGGGAGCCTGGCGAGCGACCTTGGAATGAGCAAAACCGGTGGCACTTCCTGTTCTCTTTGGAGGCGAAGAGGTCTACTTGGGGAAACCCCCACCTCCGGAAGATAGTGTGGACGATCTCTGGACGGAGAGACCACTCGTGAGAGAGGAACGACCTGCTGAGACGGTCGGCCAGCGTGTTCTGCACTCCCGGAAGAAAGGATGCTTCCAGGTGAATTGAGTGGGTCACGCAGAAGTCCCACAGGAGCATCGCTTCCTTGCAGAGGGGGGAGGAGCGGGCTCCGCCTTGCTTGTTCACGTAGAACATCGCGGTGGTGTTGTCCGTGAATACTGTCACACAACGACCTTGAAGGCGGGCGCAGAAGGTGCGACAGGCCAGGCGGATGGCGCGTAGCTCGCGAATGTTGATGTGCAGTGTGAGCTCCTGGACCGACCACAGGCCCTGCGTGTGGAGATTGCCCAGGTGGGCCCCCCAACCGAGCGCTGAGGCGTCCGTGGTCAAAGTAGCGGACGGCCGAGGAGGGTGAAATGGGACTCCCGCACACACGACGTCCGGGTCGAGCCACCAGCGGAGGGACTCGAGGGTCGTCCTGGTGACCGTGACCTCCATGTCGATGGGGTCTCGATGAGGGCGGTACACCGACGCGAGCCAAGACTGGAACGGGCGGAGGTGGAGCCGCGCGTATGCTGTGACATACGTGCACGAAGCCATGTGGCCCAGGAGGCGGAGGCAGGAGCGGACCGTCGTGGTTGGGAAGGCGACGAGGTCCCGGATGATGGAGACCATCGTCTGGTGCCGAGCGCGAGGGAGGCAGGCTCTGGCCGTCGTGGAGTCGAGGATTGCTCCGATGAACTCCACCCGCTGCGTCGGAATCAAAGTGGACTTCTCTGTGTTGATGAGAAGACCGAGCCGCTGAAAGAGAGACAGGATCTCTGCCATGTTGCCCATCACAAGCTGCCGGGACTGGCCTCGAACCAGCCAGTCGTCGAGATACGGATAAACGTGCATCTGACGACGTCGGAGGGCTGCGGCGACCACCGCCATGCATTTGGTAAACACCCTCGGGGCGGTGGACAGTCCGAACGGTAACACCGTGAACTGGTAGTGGGTGTCGTTGAGCACAAACCGAAGGTAACGACGATGTGGAGGATAGATCGCGACATGGAAGTAGGCGTCCTTCATGTCGAGGGCGGCAAACCAGTCTCCCGGATCCAGAGAGGGAATGATGGTCCCCAGAGTGACCATGCGAAACTTGGGCTTGAGCAGGTACTTGTTTAGCTCGCGAAGGTCCAGAATAGGACGTAGCCCGCCTTTCGCCTTGGGGATGAGAAAATAACGGGAGTAGAATCCCCTGCCCCGTCTGTCCTGAGGCACTGCTTCTATGGCACCCACGCTCAACAGAGTCTGGACCTCCCGTAAGAGGACTTGCTCGTGAGAGGGGTCCCTGAAGAGGGACAGGGAGGGTGGGTGGGAAGGCGGGGGCGAAGCAAATTGCAGGCGGTATCCCGACTGGACTGTTTGAAGCACCCAGTTGTCTGATGTTAAGCGGGACCACGCCGAAAAGAAATGGGAAAGGCGGTTGCAAAACAGAGGGGAAGGATCCGGTAGGGAGAGTGATGGGCCGTCCTCGGGCGTCCCATCAAAAGGCCTGTTTGGCCCCCTGAGGGGTCTTCGAAGCGGCCTGGCCCTGGTTGCGGCGGTTGCCGGATGGACGACGGCGATTTTGGGCCGGACGTCGGCTGTTGTAGGGCCGATACCGGGACTGGTAGGCCGGCCGGGAAGGCTGTGGTCTGAAGGGCCTACGCTGCGTCGCTGGCGTATGCATGCCTAATGTGCGTATCGCGATACGACCGTCCTTTAAAGACTGGATCCTGGAATCCGTCTTCTCAGAGAACCGCCCTTTAGTGTCAAAGGGAAGGTCCTGCAACGTATATTGGACCTCCGGCGGCAGGGTGGAAGACTGCAGCCAGGCGATACGCCGCATCGTGACTCCTGAGGCCAAGGTCCTCGCCCCCGAGTCCGCAGCGTCGAGGGC
Organism: Mauremys mutica; assembly: GCF_020497125.1. NCBI lineage: Eukaryota > Metazoa > Chordata > Testudines > Geoemydidae > Mauremys > Mauremys mutica. The sequence continues at coordinate 134,392,943 of NC_059077.1, forward strand.
GGCTGAGATGGAGGATCTAGATGACCTCCTTCCCTCCTCTAGCATGGCCGTGAACTCCTGTCGGGAGGCTGACGGCAGGAGCTCGGTAAACTTCGCCAGGGACGTCAGGATGTCAAAGACGTACCTGGCGAGGAGTACCATCTGGTTGGCAATCCTCATCTGCAGGCCTCCTGCAGAATAGACCTTCCGGCCTAGCAGGTCCATACGTTTCGCGTCCTTCGATTTGGGCGCCGAAGCCGGTTGACCGTGCCGCTCCCTGTCATTAATCGACTGGACTACCAAGGAGTCCGGGGTCGGATGCATATACAGGTATTCATACCCGGTGGGAGGGACAGAGTACTTTCGCTCAACCCCACGGGCTGTAGGGGGCACGGACGCTGGCGTCTGCCAGATAGTGGTGGCGTTCTTCTGCACCGTCCGGACAAACGGAAGTGCAACTCGCACCGGCGTGTCAGCCTCGACCACGTTCGTGATAGGGTCCTCGTCCTCGCGTACCTCCTCTATGGGCAAGGCCATTGCCGTCGCCACACGACGAAGGAGGTCCTGGTGAGCTCTCACGTCAATGGGTGGAGGTTCCTTAGTTGCTGCACCGGCCACCGCCTCATCAGGCGAGGACGAGGAGGACAACCCTTGGACGACCGTCTCCGAAGAGGGGCCTGCCACCTGTCCGTCGGAGGGTGCGGGCTGCACCTGGCCTTGGGATTCGGACGGTACAGCATCCGCCGCCGGTGGCGAAGGGGCCGGTCTGGATACCGTCGCCTCTGGGACTCTGCGCTCTGACGCGGGGGGCCTTGGTGGAAAAGGCACCCCCTGGGCCTCGTACTGGGCCCATGGAACCCAAAAGCCCCACGGTTGTGCCCCTTGAGGATGGTGCCATGGGGTGGGCGGCAAGAGTCCGTATCCGTCCGCGCCAGAAGCGACCGACTCGGGTCGAGAAGGCCATGGCGGTGCCGAAGCGCTCGCAGAGTGTGGTGCCGAATGGGGCCGACCTTCCCCGGGAGGCAAAGAAGTGCGAGGTTGCTCCGGCCGGTACCGGGACGGCGACCGGGAGTGACGTCCGCCACGGTGCCGGGAGCTCGACCGGTGCCGGGAGCTCGACCGGTGCCGGGAGCTTGACCTTGTTTGAGAACGACGGTGCCACGAACGTCCGCGCGAGTCGCGGTGCCGGGAACGGTGCCGGGACGGCGATCTCTGATGGCGCCGACGCGATGGCGACCTGGATCTCGTGCGGCATCGGGAGTACGACCGGTACCGCGATGACGAGCGGTACCGGGACTGCGACCGGCGTTGTGATGGCGACCGGTACCGCGAAGTCGAGCGGTGCCGAGATCGCGAGCGTCTGGATGGAGATCTGCCGCGGGACCGGGACCGGGACCGGGAGCGTCGTCCATGCGGCCTGTCCAGGGACGGCGGCTGGGTCATTCTCGCCGGCTTCCCCGCCGACACGACAGCCCGCACCGGCGGTGCCGGGGGCCGGAGGCCTGGTGCCTCTATGAGCTTGATGAGCTCTCGCGCGGAGGCGAATGTCTCCGGCGTTGACGGCAGCCGGGGCTCGACCTCGGACGGTACCGGGGAGCGTGGCGGCGCCGGACTCGACGGCCCTTGCGGCGCCGGAGTCAAGGGTCCTGTGCGCAGCTTGTGTACGGGCACCGCAGGAGCTGTCAGGCGCGCAGCTGCTTGCGCCGAGGCCTCAGCGCTAGCCTGCGCTATTGCCTTCGCCAGTCTCTGCTTTCCTGTAGGCGAAAGCGAGCGGTGCCGCGACTTCTTAGCTGCTTTCTGCGTCGGCGCCGCCGCGGAGGTGAAGCGGCTCGGTGCCGCCGGTGCGCTTTGCACCGAGTCAGTTCGCGGTGCCGGCGCGGACGGTGCCGGTGGTCGAAGCGAGGCTTCCATTAGGATCTGCTTCAGGCGGATGTCCCGCTCCTTCCGGGTCCGCGGTTTAAAAGTTAAGCAGATCGAACACTTGTCCGTTCTATGCCCTTCGCCCAAGCAACGGAGACAGGCGTCGTGCGGGTCTCCGATGGGCATCGGCTTCTGGCACGCCGCGCAGGGCTTAAAGCCCGGTGCCTTGGGCATGAGCCCGCACCGGGTCAGGTAAAAAGGGGAACCCCCCCCCCTTTCACCTTATCTACACTAACTAACTATCTAAAACTGTAACTACTAAACGAACTATATACAAGAAAGATGTAAATGCTAGGGATTGTGGAGGACAGAGAGCACTCCACAGTTCCAACTGGCCGTCACGGGCGGCAAGAAGGAACTGAGGAGCGGACGGGCCGGCTGGGGTATATATTTAGCGCCATAGCGGCGCCACTCTAGGGGGCGCCCAGCCGGCCCACCGGGGTTGCTAGGGAAAAATGTTCCGAGATGCTGTGCACGCGCGGCGCGCACACCTAACTGGAATGCATTGGAGCAATCACTCGAAGAAGAAGTTGAGATCCCAAAGACATATGAGACTTAATTCTATGGGGTTAGGGTTAGGGTTAGGGTTAAAGAGCCATTAAAATCGATATAAGGTGCCTACTAGTGTGGACGGTTGTGGCGTTAAATCGGTTTTACGCTCCTAAAACCGGTTTAAACGCGTAGTGTAGACCAGGCCTTAGGTAAGGGGGACTAGGGTGCAGCGGATGGACCGGCTGTCTAGGTGCAGAGATTTAGTCGCACTGAAGCACAGGAGGGAGGAGGAGGAGGAGGAATCCTGCTGATGGTCAGTGGCTGTGCAGAAAAAAGGGTGTTGATTTCCCCCATCCTAAATGGGCTGGTTGGCTTGACCCTTCTCCCCTCTGCGGAACGTGGTGGGGACTGTAGCTCGCCCCTCGTGGGGCAGGAGGGCACAGGTGCAGGGCGCTGGGCCCCGATGCCCCTGGACGGCAGCTCTGGTGGGGTGGGGCAGGGCAGCGTCTGTGGTTTACATTCTGCATTGCCTGGTGCTGAGCCATTGCACAATCCCCAGTCACGCCGCACAGCACACCTCAAGAGGCGGTGGGGGGCCAAGCAGATGATCCAGCACGAGGGGGGACAGGAAATGTGGCTGGGGGGAGGAAAGGTCTTGGGCTGCACTGGGGGAGTGCAGAGCAGGGGTGACCCCAGAAACCTGCAGCAAAGGGATGGACAGGTGGGCTGGGTGGATAGACGAGGCAGTGAGCCTAAAAGGGGAGTGGGGTCTAATGGTCAGAGCAGGGTGGGGGTTGTGTTCTATCCCTAGCTCTGGGAGCTGAGTGGGGTCTAGAGGTGAGAGTGGGGGACTGGGAGCCAGGACTCCTGGGTTCCATAGTGGCAACTGTTTTTTCCTGTGTCTCCCTCCCTAGAGATCCCAGCCCAGCCCCCTAGCAGAATCTGACTGGGGGAGGGGGTTGCCCTGCCACTCCAGACTTGTGATTAGAACCCCTCCTCCCACGGGCTCTGACATCACGGAATCTCCCTCCCACATCAGAAAGTAGGAGCCCTTCCCCACATGAGGAGGAAGCTAGTGAGTTTCTTGGGGGTCTCTGGCAGAGGTGACAGCACCCACCAGACACCCACTGAGGGCTGCAAGGAGACCCCCCTACACAGCCCCCTGCTACGAGGGGCTGCGGGGTGCCCAGCCAGGGTCAGGAGGTGAGATGGGGTCGCAGTGGCAGGAAGGGGGCAGAGCTGGGGGTGGTGCCAGGTCGTTGCTGGCTACACAGGGAAAAACCGCACTGCTCCATTACGTATTTCCCAAGGTTATGGCTGAATACAGGGTTTGGAATGACTTCAGGGAAATATTTTGTTTCCAAACAGACTCCATATACCAAATGATGGTGCTAATATGCTACCCCTGAACCCTCCCCCATGACTCCAGGATCCCAGCATCTTCCTAATTTGTAGGGTAGTTCTCCTCCCAGGCTCGTGCAAAGGCGGGAAGCACTACCAGCCCCATTTCCCGCACGGGAGAACTGAGGCCCAGAGAGGCTGAGTGATGTGCCCAAGGACACTCGGAAGTCTGTGGCAGAGCAAAGCATGTTTATGTCTCCCCCGTCCCGGGTCTGGCCTGCTCCTGGGTCACTGGGTGGTGCAGGGGCGGGCACTTGGGGGAAGGGGCAATGTGAGGGCAGAGGAGGGGTGTATTGGGGAGGGGCAGTGCGGGAGTGGGGATTCGGGGGAAGGGGCAGAGTGAGGGTGGGGCATTGGAGGAAGGGACAGGTGATGTGAGGCAGGGACCTCGGGGGCAGGGGCAGCGTGAGGGCAGGACCTCAGGGGCAGGGGCAGGGCTTTGGGGGAACGGGCGGAGCGAGGGGGGGCTCGGGGATGAGGAGGGTTAATTCAGTTCAGTGGCAGCTTTGTCTGTGGGTGACTCTGTTACTGCAGGGGGTGTTCAAAGCCGGGCTCACCCGAGGGAGGAGGAAGGGGGGGATGGCTGGGGAGGGACAGCGGGAGTGAGGGGCGCTGACCAGTAGCCGGGTACAAGGCTCCTCAGACACGCACAGACACCAGCTCACCCCCGGGGGGGGGTTAAAGCCCCAGCAAACAAGTGGCGCTGGGACCATCCCCGCGGTGCAGACACATGTATAAAGTCACCGGACGGAGACAGACCCGGCACTCACCGGCCCCGCACAGACCTGCCCCCCCACCCCGCCAGGTTTGGGGGGCGGGAGCTTCAGCCGCCCCGCTCCTCGCCCCTCCCCCCGCCCCGCTCCGCTGCTTTGTGCAGGGGGCGAAGCAGCGCGGCACGTTCCTACGCGGGGCAGGTTAATACACTGCACGGGGGTGGGGGGGGAGAGGTGTCAGGTTGACCCAGGGACCCGCCCTTCCCTGGGCTCGAGAGGACGGGGCGCCCGGGGCAGGCTGGGAGTTGTAGTTCCTGGCTCTTCTCAGAGCGGAAGGGACGGCCTGGTTGCTCAGACAACGCGCCCCCTCCCAGTGCACGCTGGGTAGTGTAGTTCTCCCTCTCGCAGGCGGCCTCTAGTGGAGGAGGGACCCTATCCCGTCACTTTGCCGCACCCCTCCCCGCTCCCTGATTGGCGGAGAGAGCGCGGGACAGAGACTCGGCGCGAGGGGTAATGCCCCGCTTCCCTCGCCCCGAGGCTTCGCCGCCCCCCGCCCCGGCCGTTGGGATTCGAATCCCGCTCGCGGCCAGGGACGGCCCCAGCCCCGGGGAGCCGCGGGGGGGGGGGTTGCGCAGCTCAGTCCCCGCGGGCGGCACCAGTGGGACTCCCGCCCCGGCGCTGCGGGGGGGCTCGAAGCGGGGGGGCGCGGGGGCAGCCGGCGGCCGGGGCGGGGCAGGTCGAGGAGCGCTGAGGCGGGACGGTGAGTGGCGGCTCCGCACGGGCTGGGGGCTCAGACCCCCAGTGCCAGGCGCCAGGCCCAGCCCCTGCCGCGCCCCTGCCCCGGGAGCCGGGCTGGGGCGGGGGGGCCATAGGGCAGAGGCAGCGCGGAGTGAAAGGGCTTCACAGTCCCCTCCCCAGCGGGGCCTGGGGGGCAGCAGCAGGTGGGGCAGGGGCTGAGCTGCCGGGGAGCAGCCCCACGAGCGGCGGCCTGGGGCCGCGGGGCCGGGCGAGGTCCCGTCCCGTGTGCGCAGGGACCGAGGGGCAGAGTCAAGCTGAGCGTTGTCCGGCAGTTCCGGGGCTGCAGCCTCTTCGCGCCCACGGGCACTTTGTGACCCTCAGAGCAGCCCCGGGTCTGCCGTGGCCCCTCCCCGCGGCCCCGCCCTGCTCACGCCGGCCCCCTTCCTGCCTCGCTCACTCTCCCCCACCCTCACTCACTGTCACCAGGCGGGGGAGAGGGGGGCAGGCTCTGGGCTGGATTAACATGGGGGCAAATAAAATCAGGACATGTCCCTATGGGGAGGGGGTTTCAGGGGTTGCTAAAGGTGGGGGAAGCCCACAGTCTCTGTCTGATTGTGTGTGTCTCTCTCTCTCCTCAGGAGATTGGCGTTGAGTTTCCTGGGTGAGACGCTGCTGATTCAGAAAAGGATTAGACATTTATATGGACCATATCATCCAAACTTCGCTGGTATACAAAATGTAGAAGGGATATAAATCCTTATGCTTCAGGATATAAGCCTACCACCAACTGATAGGGGTCAGGAAGAAACTTCTCCTTTGGGCAGGTTAATCCATAATTGTTTGATATTGTGTTTCTCAGACTTTCCTCTGAGGCAGCTGGGCCTGTGACTTGCCCTGAAAAATAGATCATTGGTGGGCCTTTATATTATGGGGCTGATCATTTTTTGTTTTATGGTAGTGTTTAGATGTCCCAACCAAAATTCAGGGTCCCATTACAAAAACATAGTAAGAGATTGTCCCGTGCCTCAAATACAATCTAAACAAATAGACAAGATAGGCAAACAGTAGGATAAAGTATTATTAACCTCCATTTATAGATGGGGAACTGAGGCAGAGATGAAGGACCAGATTTTCAAAGATATTTAGGTGCTTAAGATGCAAACAGATGCTTAAAGGTGCTTTTGAAAATTGCACCAGCAGATTAGGTGCATAACACCCACTGATTTCAATAGGAGTTAGGCGCCAAACCTAACTTAAGCACGACTGGTCTATTTCCCATTCCAATTTTCACCAAAACCAATACGGTTCTGCTCACTGATGCCTAGAATATTCCTGGAATTTTGGAATTGCTTGGATGTGGTGGGTTCACAAGTTCATGTTACAAGCAGAGAAATGCTATCAAGTAGAGTGAAGAACTCACATTACTCAGTAAACAAGTTTTCAAATGTTTTCCTCATACAGATCACTTCTTCAGATAAAGAATATTTCTTCTCCCAACCCGCCCTGCCTCACACCTACAGTACCCCACAGCAACAAGAGAGCTTAGTGACATGAAAAGGTAATTTTAGGACAGGATTAAGGGCATGGGTGCAAACCAAGTGGTTTAAAAGTGGTGGGTGCAGTCAGTCATTACATGATGATGTACACAGTCTGTGACATCACACTCCATTGCCAATGAAACAATAGTGACATCTCGTGCAGAGAAGTGTAAACAAGAAGCAGGCAGCATTATCTTCTGCAGATATAAACAACTTCTTTGTCTGAGTGATTGGCTGAATAAGATATTATATTACGCCCATAACATCACAGGCCATAGGTGGTCAAAACACCTGACTTTATGGTCACCGCTGTGGTGATGGCACTTCCATATCACTGGTACCTGATGGCCATAGATGGTCAGACCTTTTGGGATTTTTCCTTATATGCATATTCAGAGCCACAAGTAACAGGTGACCCATCTCAGGCGAGTAATAAAGAGATTGTGTGGCACACCAGCCAGCCTCTGCCTATAAAAAGGCTGGAGCTGCCAGCAGGGCCAGCTTTAGGCCAATTCAACCAATTCCCCTGAATCGGGCCCCGCCCCTAGAGGGCCCTGTGCCCAAGCCCCAGTACAGTGTACTGGCAAGAGCCGGTGCGCTGTACCGGGGTGGCCCGGCTGTAGGGATATTAAAGAAGGTTTATATTAAACATGGTTTATAAAAGAAATGATTTATTAATTTATTGTTAATTAATACTTTATAACTTAAGGTTTATGTTAGAAGTAAATTTGTGATTCCCAACATTTAGCCTCTAACCTGCAAGCCACCAGCTGTATCTGTGTGAAGCCTGCTCAAAGAGATACTTGGTATAAAACTTGTTAAGCTCAAAGAAATACTTTGTATAAAACTTGTTAAACATTAATTATCTCTAAGTAAGCCAAAACAGTAGCTGTTATAGTGTATAAATAGAGATCCCCACCCTCTGTAAGTTTTCATCTCACTTTATCTTTGCTTGTTAAAAGACAGGGAGGTTCACATAAATTGGTAACACCCCTAAAGGTAAAAAGACAGTGAACTAGATGTAATTAAGATAGAGAATGTATGTGAATGCATGCCTAGTTTAAACAATGAATGAATCGTTAGGGAGTTACCAGCCTGAAGAATTCAGTGTCGGCTGAAGAAGGTGTCAAGTGGGATGAACCAGATGACCCCCACTACCTCAAAGGAAGGAAAAACAAGCATCTGACAGAATGGAGCCAGCCACCTGCTGATTGATTCAGCAACAGCAAAATGAAGCAACTCTCATGGACTGACATAGGAATAAATTCCTATCAAACTGGACTCTAAAGACTGAGGACTTTGAGGGCTTGGCTACACTTACAAATTTGCAGCGCTGCAGCAGGGTGTGAAAACACACCCTCTCCAGCGCTGCAAATTGCGGCGCTGCAAAGCGCCAGTGTGGTCAAAGCCCCAGCGCGGCTCCCAGCGCTGTCCGTTATTCCCCACAGGGAGGTGGAGTACGGACAGCGCTGGGAGAGCTTTCTCCCAGTGCTGGTGCTTTGACTACACTTAGCGCTTCAAAGCGCTACCGCGGCAGCGCTTTGAAGTGCTAAGTGTAGCCACAGCCTGAGTCTATGGTTCTGCTGCCAGCCTCCAGGAGCATCAAATGCATCTGACACAGACTTGGCTCCATCCTCATGACCAAGATACCTGGCCAGTAACTTGGCATGAGCAATGTCTAGGCTGGTAACTATAACATCTGTACAGAACCTGAATGAATGATTGTGTGAATGAATATATGTGTGTGTGTGTGTGTGTATAAGGAATAAGTAGTGATAGAAATAAGTAGTAAAACAACATTGTTTACTGTTGTCTTTTGTTTTGTTATGGTATTTACAATAAATGTGGCATCTTTGCCTTATCCCTCTTAATAAGATCCTGTTGGTTTTTATTATATTGGTATAACACGGCTTCCCCCGGGCAGGGGGTATTTAAAGGGCCTGGGGAGCTCTGGGGAAGTGGTGCAGCTTTGGTGGCTATTTAAAGGGCTGGGGCGGTAGAAGCAGGGGAGCCCTGGGCCCTTTAAATAGCCCCTGAGCCCGGGCTACTGCTGCTACCCTGGTGGGGGAGGGAGGAAGAGGGGGCAACCACCGTACAGGGTGGGCTGCACCCCCTGTCCGCAGCCAGCCCCTGCCTGCACCAGCCCTGCCTGACCGGCCCGTCTCCAGCCAGCCCCGCACTCCCTGCCCTCAGCCAGCCTGTCTCCTGCCCGCCCCTGCCGCACACCCTGTCCTGTCCACACTAGCCCTGCACCCGTTGCCCTGCCTGCAGCCAGACCCTACCTCCAGTCAGCCCCTGCCCTGCCTCCAGCCAGCCCCATGTCCACTGATGCCCTGCAGTTCCCAGGGCAGTAACCCTGCACACCTGCTTCAGTGAGGGGCAGCTGGGACCCACACATGTGGGTGACCAGACGGCAAGTGTGAAAAATCAGGACAGGGCGTGGGGCGAAATAGGAGCCTATATAAGAAAAAGCCCCAAATATCGGGACTGTCCCTATAAAATGGGGACATCTGGTCACCTTAGCTGGAACATTTTTACAGTTCTTGGTAATAGCAACACATTAGTTACAAAAATTACCATTAGCAATAACAACAAATTCATTGCAAGGGTCCACCTACAATCATTTTTGTCATCATGCCACACCTTTGGCTCAATACCATTGGGGTTTGCGTCTTTTAGGGTTAACCCGTGCATAGGCGGCAGGTTATATACACCTGCGGTGCCCGGGCTCCAGGAATATTCAGGGGCCGGGTGCCCTGCTCCAGCAATATTTGGAGCTGGGTCTCTCCCCCGGCCCTGCCTGGATCGGGCCCCGGCCCTTACCCTGAGCCTCTCCAAAGCCCCAAACCCTCCGCCCCAGCCAGAGCCCTCATCCCCCTGCACCCTAATCCTCAACCCCAGCCAAAGCCCTCATCCCCCCACACCCTAATCCTCAGCCCGAGCCGGAGCCCTCATCCCCCCACACCCTAATCCTCAGCCCGAGCCGGAGCCCTCATCCCCCCGCACCCTAATCCTCAAGCCCAGCCAGAGCCCTCATCCCCCCACACCGTAATCCTGAGCCCCAACCCTCATCCCCCTGCACCCTAATCCTCAGCCCCATCCCTGAGCGCCCCTGCAGCATGAACTCCTCATCCTCAGCCCCAAACCTCATCCCCCTGCACCCTAATCCTCTGACCCAGTCCTGAGCCCCCCCACATCATGAATCCCTCATCCTCAGACCCACAGCCCTCACCCCTGTACTCCCTCCTATCCCCAAACTCCCTTCCCAGAAGGTGCACCCCCCCTTCCCACACACCCCATCCCCACCCCAAAACCCCAAACACCGTACCAAAGCCTGCACCCTTCACCCCCTCCTGCACACCCACCCCCTGCCCCAGCCCAGAGCCTGCACCCAGCACCCAAACTCCATCCCAAAGCCTGCACCCTGGACCCTAATCCCCAGCCCAGGATCTGCACCCCAGACCTCCCCCGCCGAGACCCCTCTGAGAGCCTTAGGCAGGTGGGGCAGAGTTGGAGGGCGGGTTCTGAGCACCACCAAAATTTCTACAGAGTTGCTACCCATGAACCTGTGGCTTCCCTTTGCAAACTTCCTCCTTGTTCTGAAGGATCAAACCCTGATTTTTCTTGCTTAACAGAATTTACTGGCTGATGGGGTGGGCTCTCTTTGCTAACAGCCATTAGCAAGTCTTCTCCCTGCCAGCCAAGTAATTTGCATCAACACAGAAGCACAGACTGCTCACTTAAAGAATCAGAATGGAGACATTCCTGTTCCAACACCATTGTCTTCCCAACCAGCTGGCCAAACACAGCCACTTGCTTATAGAACTGCTCAACTTTCTTAACAGCCCTTACTCCATCTGAGACCTTTTCAAAGCTATCCACACGGGCTCTTTCAAAAGGAAAGTGGGTGGATTTTTACATATCTTCCTAACCAGTCTTTAAAGGGTTAAGTCAGTCTGTGAGTTAATTAACTCTTTCTGGCCCTGTCGCCTTCCAATGAGAGATTATATTACACCCATAACGTCACAGGCCATATATGGTCAAAACAGCCGTGGCCAGGCTGGGACCGGGGCTGGGCCTGGGGTACTCAGCTGGGGCCAGGCAGGGGCAGACGAAGCCAGGCCGAAGGGAGCCGCTCAGTCGGGAACGGACTGGAGGGAGCCACTCGTCTGGGCTGGGCTGGGCCTTGCCATGCCTCCCTGGAGCCCTCCTCACACTCCTTTCCCCTGGTCCAGCCTTTGTTCCAGCTCAGGTGGTAGCTAGTGGATTTCTCACGATGGCTGCCCCATTTGTTCCCTTCCACTCAGATACAGATACAAAAGTGACACATTTATACAAATAGGATGACCACACTCAGTAGATTATAAGCCTTGTAATGATACCTTACAAGAGACCTTTTGCATGAAGCATACTGCAGTTACATTATATTCACACTCATTAGCATATTTTTATAAACTCCTATAGAATGGAACATGACAACAGCAAAGACGACGACAGTGGAGACACCTCTGAAGAAATGCCCTAGAGCCCTTGGGCCGTCACGCTTCAGGAATGTGCGTGAGGTGCTAGGAGACCTGGAGATGGGGGGTGTCCTGCTGGCCGTAGGTCAGTGTTGTGAACCCCCAGTTGCTAGGCTGAATTTATCCATTCCCTGGCAATAAAACATTGTCTTGTTTTCACAGCCACTTTCGGTCTCCTGGCTTCTACCCTCTACCCTACTGGCAGGGCATTGTGCAGCACCCTTTCCAGCCCACCTGGGTGGAGGAGATTGAGGAAGAGAGCATCTGCCATCCAGCTCCATCTCATCTAGAGCAAGTGAGTGGAGGTCTCCAGAGCCATCGCCAGTGTGGTGGGAATGGCCCAGCAATAGGGCTCCCAGCCTTTCCCTTGCAGGAGATTGTTCCCAACGTCGAGAGTCTTTCGGGAGGGCAGAACCTGCCAGGTGCTGAACACCCACAATGGCAAGCAGTGAAATCAGTGGGAACTGAGGGCGACTCCTCCCTCCTGGGATTGGCACCGTGTGAACGAACTTTCATTTAGGACTATCCGGGTTCCGCTCTTTCTCTGGCCTGGGAGGGAGCGGGGTCTACTGGGGTGGAGGGAGCGGCTTGTCCAAACTAACGGAGAGCCCCATTGCTCTGAAAGAATGAGACTCTCCCAGTTTCACAGGGCCCTATTGGGTGAGGGGGAACATTGGGAGCAGCCTGTGCTGTGAGCTGCTGCCAGTGCGTGTGGACGGCAGCCCCCCTGCCCTGGGGTGGGGTGTGTGGGGAGGAGGAATTGCCTCAGCAGAGGGGACGTAGGCAGGGGAGCAGGCAGGCCCATTAATGAGAGCTGCCTTGAGCCCAGACTCATGGCTGCTCCCCACTCAGTTCCAGGATGGAGCGGTGGAAGCGGATGCTGAGGAGGAAGGCTGGGCAGGTGACTCTGGAGCCAGTAGGGAGCAGCGTCCGTCTTGTCCAGGAGGAGAGTGGCCCCTCTGTCCCCGCGGGCGGGGAAGAGGCCAGTGGGCAGGCAAAGCGGAGAAGCTCCCTGACCTTCTGGAGGAAGAGGAAAACACCAGCTCCCTTAGCAGGCCCTGAGGCACCTTCTGGTCCCAAATGGAGGTGGCCCCGGGTGATGCTATGTAGGAGGGACCCAGGCGAGGGCAGGAGCCGGGCAAGGTGGCTCTGCGGCTTCCTTTCCCGGAAGCAGAGGAGCCAGGAGTCCAGCCCCAGGGCCCAGCAGGAGCTATCCACCAGCCTGGCCACCGAGGAGCCCCCAGCCAACCGAGCAGGAGCTGGGCGGCTCCGGCATGGGGACTGGCAGCTCTGCCTACTCCTGAGGGGCCAGCACCTCCTCTGTGGGGTCTGACAGCCCTGAGGCTGAAGGCTCCCTCTGTGCAGGTGAGGGGAGACCCAGGGGACAGGGGGAAGGATGGGGGCAGTACGGGACTAGTAACACCCTGTGCCCATTGGGTCACCAAGACGCCAGGACTGAGACATGGGAGCCCCACTAACACCAGTGGGGGTGGCACAGCTGCACCCTGTAGCAGGGGATGCTGGGCAGAGTCCGGGGAGCTCCAGCCTCCCCTGATGATGTTGGGGGGGGGGCTGACGGCCACGGGGCCCTGAGGCTGATGGGCCTGAGGGTGTCTCTGGGAGGGGCAGGGTGCGGCCCTCTGTGCCATGGGGCTCCTTGTTGAGGATGGGGGACATTGAGCCATTTCTCTACACTGCATCCCTCCAGTGGCAGCAGGGATTGTCCTTTCTCCTGCTCTCCCTGGTGCAGAGACCCCCAGTGCCCAGCAGCAGTGGGCTGAGGAGGAGGAAGAAGAGAAGGAGGAGGAGGAGGTGTCCCCTGAACAAGACACCATCAGGGTCATCCAGGAGCACCTCCAGGGCAGAGCTGAGGTACAAAAATCTTACAGCTGCGCTGCCCCTGAGTCTGCCCTGCCCCTTCTTCCATCCCCACCCACACAGGGGGGTCTTGTCCCAGAGAATCCATCACCCCCAACGGAGGGAACTGCTCCCTTGTTACCTGGCACCCCAAAGTGGGGGCATTTGTCTCACGCAGGCCAAGGTGTCCGCTCCCCACAGACACTGTCCCAGTTACAACCCCAGTCTGTGCAGGGCGACACTGGTTTCGGGAAGCGGGGCGGCTTTCCCTGTCCAACTCCATGGGGTTCCTGAGCCATGGAGCTGGTGTAGGTGGGTTGGGGAGGTCCCTACCTAACTGTCTCTCTCTCTCCCCCCACCCCACTCCTAGTTGATGGCCAAACAGCTCCGCTTCCTCCGTAGTGTCCCACGTCTGTGCTTCTTGGCACAGCAGCAGGGGCTGAACACTCTGGAGCCCCACGTCTCCAAAGCGGCCCTCGTGGAGAGCATTGCGGTGAGTGGGACCCCGTGTCTGGCCCCTGGGGCAAGGGACCCAGAACCGAGAGAAAGAGTTGGTGGGGCCAGAGGGGGAAGCAGAGGACAGTGGTTCCTGTGGCGGAGGGCTGGGGAGCAGGGAAGGGAGAGCTTCTGACACCAATCGGGAGCTGGCAGTGGGGGAATTGTAAGGCCGGAGGGGAGGGGAGGGGGAAGGAAGTTTGATGGATGGGAGGAATGGGGGGCCCAGCTGGTTGGGGTTGGGAGTGACACTGGCTGTTTCTGCAGAGCACTTTGGCCTCCTCCCTGGAAAGTGCCTGTGGGTCTGCGGGGCCTGAGTCTCACATGCAAATTTATCTTCTTGGGGTCTCTCAGGAGCTGATTGAAAATCTGCCCATGGTGCCAGAGCCAACCTCCATCATCTCCAGCTCCATGGCTGCAGTTTGCAGCCTCAGGTACCAGGACCGTCCCATCCAGCTGCCTTAACCCTGGTGCTGATCGGGTCTGGAGCCGGGAGTCCCAGATCTTCTCCGGCCTAGATTACCCCCAGCTGTGGCTGTTCCCATCCCCCAGCAGAGGAGGCGGGAACGTCTCCACTTTCCTGGCTGGGGGGTGATTTCACTCCAGGAACGTTACAGCGGCCGTAGGGAGGGGATCACTGCGGGGGAGGGGGTCATAGCCATGGCAGTGCCAGCGCCACTCCGGTGCCACCAAGGATAACACGGGCTCCTCTCTCCCCGCAGCAAACTGAAGCCGCTGCTTGCACTGGAGCTGGAATCACGCCTCCTGCGGGCTCTTCTTTGCACCATCTTCACCATGGGCACTGGGCAGGATACCACCCACTTCCAGGTAGGTCACGATCCTACTTCCCTGTCTCAGGAGCAGGAGCCGCCTCTGGTCCCTGCTCCCTTGGTTTGATGGAGCTGCTGAGAATAGGGGAGGAGTGAGCAGAGCTGGGAACAGGCCCGAGACAAACTGGCAGGGTGGGCCCCTTCCCTCCAGGGGGGATTGTATTACCCCTCTGTGGCTGATCCCAGCCTTCCCTCTCCTCATTCTGTGTTCTGCTGCCTGGACTCTCCCGGGGATCCTTCTTCCCACCCATTGCAGTTTGGCTGGTCCCTAGTCTGCTGGGTACCAGGCCCTGCACAGAGAACTGCTAAGGCCAAGGACTGAGGAGCCAGCAGGCATCCGACTAGGAACTCTTGCCAAGTGTCCTTGGAATGATGTGAATGGGAGAGGCCAGGATGTGCCTTTTGGGTCTGGCCAGGGCTCTCAGAGAACCCCCCTGGTCCCGTGACTGGTGTAGCCCCATGTCCCATGACTGACGGGTGTTCCCGCTTCTTGCAGGCTCTGCACAACTCCTATTTACAGAGGCTGGACGCCATGGTCGGGTGCCTGCTCACCGAGACCCCCACCCCAGCTAAGCTGCAGCACCTCTTGGAGGTGAGTAGAATGGGCCGGTCTGGGGCGGAATTTCCCCTTAACCCCGTCAGGGGGCTGCAAAGGAGAGACTAGAAGAGTCCCGTTTCCGTTGTGTCCTCCCAGCTTGGACCCAAGCCGCCCCACGTTCCCAGAGCTGTCAGTGCAGCGCAATGTTGGGACCCTTACGCCTCCTGGGGCGGGGGCGCAGGGGAGCAGGGGGAAGGAGCTGGGACTCTCAGCCAGAGCTCTGCACGGTTGCATTAAGCACTAACAGTGAGCACCAGGCCTGGCTGGGGCCTGAGAGACTGAAACCAACACCTGTGAGATGCAGGACATGGGACCCTGAGAAAAGTCACTGGCTCCTCTCTAGGGAGACCCTGAGATACAGGAGGAGCCTCAGGGAATCAGCTCTTCTGTCCTAGGGACGCTGCAGTTCCTGTCCTCACGGCCACTCCATCCATCCTACCAAGGCTTCTGCAGCTGGGGTCTGGGGTCCAGGACATGTGCCTTGATCCTGACGTGCTGTTCATGGATCAGAGCACATGATCTGAGGGTTCAGAGCAAATAGACCAGCCCCAAGACCGACCATTGTCCCAGCCTGGCGAGACAATGACAGCTTGTGCCCAGTGGAGGACAGGACCAAACCGCTCAGCTTCCGCCATGCTGTCCCACGTCTGTGCTTCTTGGCACAGCAGCAGGGGCTGGACACTCTGGAGCCCCACGTCTCCAAAGTGGCCACGCCATCAGGGGCTCATTCACCTGCACATCTACCAACGTGATCTATGCCATCATGGGCCAGCAATGCCTCTCTGCCATAGGTACATTGGCCAAACCGGACAGTCTCTATGCAAAAGAATAAATGGACACAAATCTGACATCAGGAATCATAACATTCAAAACCCAGTAGGAGAACACTTCAGCCTCTCTAACCACTCAGTGACAGACTTGAAGGTGGCAATTTTGCAACAAAAAAACTTCAAAAACAGACTCCAAAGAGAGACTGCTGAACTTGAATTAATATGCAAATTAGATAAAATTAACCTAGTTTTAAACAGAGACTGGGAATGGTTGGGTCATTGCACTAATTGAATCTATTTCTCCATGTTAAGTATCCTCACACCTTCTGAGGGTCATCTCGGTTATCACTTCAAAGGTTTTTTTCTCCTGCTGATGATTGCTCATCTCAGTTGATTGGCCTCTTAGAGTTGGTATGGCTACTTCCACCTTTTCACGGTCTCTGTATGTATAAATATCTTCTTTCTGTGTTCCATTCTATGCATCCGCTGAAGTGAGCTGTTAGCCAGTGAATGGTCCATCGAACGGACACTTAATTCACAATGGACCATGGGAGGCACCCATCTACACTGAACGGACTTTTCTGTGAATGTTCTATCTGACGTATCCTGCAAAGTATCCATCCTGCAATGACTGAACAAAATGGGGCATGGACAGGGACTTGCCCATGTGACTTCAAGCTCCCATCTTTCACCTGTGATTTTCCACTAGCTGTGCTGAGGACTTTGAAACAATGGGTTTCCCTTCATATGGCAGAAGTTAAAAGAGGCCCTGGAAACATCTCCACTGTGCCTCTAGCCTGCTCCAGCCTCTTTCCTGCTCAAACATCTGGACTATGGACTTATACTAATGGGAGCATCTAACCAAGGGAGAGGAACTTCCAGTGACTTGGAAGCACCCAAAGACTTATCAAGCCAGCAGTTTATTCTATCACTGCTATAAGCCTGAACCAAGAACTTTGCAATTATTGTATTTGATTCCTTTAACCAATTTTAATTCTCACCTTTCTTTCTTTCTTTCTTTCTTTCTTTCTTTCTTTCTTTCTTTTTATAAATAAACCTTTAGCATTTAGATACTGAAGAATTGGCATCAATGTGATTTTGGGGAAATATCTAAATTATATATTGACCTGGGTGGGCGGCTGGTCCTGTGAGATCAGAATATAGCCTCTTAGGGTATGTCTTCACTCCCCGCCAGATCGGCGGGTAGCAATCGATTTCTCGGAGTTCGATATATCGCGTCTCATCTAGATGCGATATCGAACCCCGAACACGCTCCCGTCGACTCCGGAACTCCACCAGAGTGAGTGGCGGTAGCGGAGTCGACGGGGGAGCCGTGGACGTCGATCCTGCGCCGTGAGGACGGGTAAGTAATTCTAGCTAAGGTACTTCGACTTCAGCTACGCTATTCACGTAGCTGAAGTTGCGTACCTTAGATCAACCCCCCCACCCCACCTAGTGTAGACCAGGCCTTAGTTGAAGACATTGATTTTAAAGAACCACTCATTTCTCAGTCTAGTGTTTTTGGTGGTAATACAAGGACTGGAATTCCCAAGGAAACTGCTTTCATGACTTCTTGTTAGCTGGTGTGGTGAAGCAGAAGTTTCCTTTGCAGGTTGAAGGGGAAAGGACGGACATTACTCATCTAATCGTAATCACACTGAGACGCTGAAGGAAGCAGAGCGAGGATGTGCTAATAGCAGTAATCCAGCCCAATGGGGAGGAGTTAAATATAAAGAAGAGGGTCATGTGGAGAACAGGGTTTGCTCTCAGAGCTTTGGAGAGAAAAGAAATCTGCCACTTTTTCTCTGTGAACTCTGTTTGCTTTTCTTGTTCCTTTCCGTTACAGTAAAGATACAGAGAATGGAAGTGGTTAAACTTCTCCTGAGGCAATGAATCACTTGGCTTGGTTTCCTCTCATCATTGCCAGTGCAGACAGGAGGGACAGGATTTGTTTTAAACGAGTCATGGACAGTTGATATTTTCATTGTTTTCTTTCTAAGCATTTAGCTTGGGGGTCAGCCTCAGAGCCCAGTTAGTACTGAGGGAGAATTAATCATTAAGGGCAAAACCCTTCCTTAATGCAGAGTTAAGATTGGCTGGAGCAATATCAGCCCCTTGCAGAACCTCTGCAGCTGCAAAACTCAAACTTCTGAAAAGCAGGAGACGCAGTTACAGTTGCCTGCACCACCTTCATCCTGTCCTCTGTCAGCAGCGTCCCTTTAACACACACACTTTTACTCTACCAACACCCTGCTGGCTGAAATCTACAAACTGTTCACTACCTTTTACAGCCCTTCCAACCAGAGCTCCAACCCCAGCTTGGCCTGACAAGGCCCAACCCCTGGGCAAATCAGACTGGGGTAAGGATTGGGCAGGGCCATGAGAGTGACTGCAGAGCAAGACCCCTGACCCCTACTCAGATCAGCCCCACCTCATTGATCTCTCCTCACTCAGACACACTGCACCCCTCCCCAAATTCCTGAAAGCCTGGGTAGGGGAGCTTATTTTCCCTTATGATGGTCTGAGCTCTCCCTCCCCACCCGGCCGCAGCTGGAGCTAAGATAGATGCCCCCTCCATTGCTCCCCTTTGGGAAACACAGTGTTAATTTAGACGAATCTGATAAGGCTCAGACGTGCAATGTCTGATCTCCGTTCACATTCTCCACAGTTCCAGCTCTTGTTGCTTATTGAAAGAAATGACTCAATATCCCAGTTTAATGTTTTATTAACATGAACAAATACAACCAAGAACATACATCGCTAAGGCTAAACGACTAGCTAATGAAAGGTTAAACAATACAGTGATAAAGTTCAGGTCAAATCAGTAAATCAACGAGTTAACTAGGATATTGCGTTGGAATCAAGTCATCAATTTAGTCAAACCATCAGAAGAATACAGCAGAAAATCAACCCTTATAAATCCTAGAACAGCAACCCAAGGAGGCAGGTGCATATTTACTGGTACCAAAACCCCAATCAGAGGTTTTCACCCAGGCAGTGCATCCCAAATTTGGAGAGCTGAACATTTCAATACCGAAACCAAATTATTGCTTATATTTAGCCCACAGCCTCAAAGTGAATTAGTTTTCTCCTTAGATTTCACTATTGCATCACTAATAATAGAAAAAGGAAAATAAATGGCAAAGCTTATGAGGGGTTGGATCTCTGCAGCTCTTTGGCTTTGGAGTCACATGGAGCAGGACCTGTAGCTGCAGTTGAGGAACCAGGTACTGGCATAGCTGGCCCAGCACTTCGGGCTAGCAGGCTTTTCAGGTGCAGGAGACTAGTGCAGGCTGCACAGCCTGTCACTGTTGTGCTTCATTCCCCAGAGGGGATCAGTCCTGGGATCCTGGAAGTCAGTCTCCCTTAGATGACTTACATAAGAACACAAGACAGGTCATACTAGGTCAAACCAATGGGCCATCTAGCCCAGTGTGCTGCCTGAGAGTGACCAGTGCCAGATGCTTCAGAGAGAATGAACAGAAGACGCTTGTTGAGCTGAAAGCTGAAGGACTCCCACCCTTACCTTTTACTTTATCGTTGTAGATTCCAGCTTACCCCATCTTACCACACCTCCTGCGAGGTGTCTGGGCAAATCAGGTGTGAACCAATCCTTCGATACAGACATGTCCCACTCTAGATGAAGTGAGGCAGAGTTTGGGCCAACGTCAGTTTGGAACAGCCCGACTGAGCCTGGCAGTTTTCTCAAAGTATCTGCTGCCGTAAACCGCATGCACTGTGGATGTGTGAACCCCAAAGGTATCAAACGTGAAAGAAACAAAGGCCAGTTACGGGGAGGTTTCCATGGCCAGGCCTGAGGGTTAAGCAGCTGGGCTCTAACAGTTGCCTCCTCAAAAGGAAAAACGGTCTCAGCACCCATAAATATAACTGGTTGCAAAAATCAATCATCCTGCATCCATCACCATTTTAAATTCTGACCTCTCCCGCCCGATGTGTCTTTGTTTAGCAAACAAGAAAATTGGGGACTCTGTGTCTGTTACCCTCTAACTCGGTAGAAGGTTACACATCTTGACTCAAGCAATTTTCCTCTTCACAGAATATTTATTTTAAAGTTTATCAAAATAAATTCCATTTGAAAGAGAAATAATTACAGTCTACACTGGGGCTCTATTTTCATACATGCTATTTCTCCCACATGTTCCCCCGCTCTAATTCCTTTGGAGTGAGGTTTTACTTTTCAGGATTAGCCACCATTTCCAATATAGTAGGAGGGGCGGGGAGAGAACTAGAAGAAAACCTGAATTATATAGTAACACTGAAAGTTATCACATAATCAGCCTCTTACTTTACACTAATTAACTTCATGTTTAATTTCATTGTCACTGGTAACAACTTATTCAAAGATTACAAAATATAAACCTATAGGGCAGTTTTCTCTTAATTCCCATTTCCACCATTGAGTTTTGTGTGAAGTCACATTCTACAATAACCTAGGAGCCTTCCATTTATGTGAGTTCATTTCGCCCTGGGCCTTCTCCCATAAGTGTAGGTGGAAGGGCTCTCACGCTATGTGGGAAGGCTGCATCATGAGAAAAAACACCTGTGTTCTATTATCACATTTTCTAATCTTTCAGAGTAGCAACAGGTGGAGAAGTGATACAAATGCATAAGACTTAATAGCAAAACTAAGAGACCAAACCACAGAGTCAGGACTCAGCATTCATGTATCCTGCAGTCTGAACTTGGAATCTGATACATTCCCTCATTAGCTACCATAATTTGCCCAGCATGGAACTGCTTCTTGTCCAAAAAGGCAGCCAGATTGGGACCCATAGGCATGGATTGGCTCTGAAGCAATCAGATGTTTCTCTCTGTGCTTCATGAAACTTTGGATCCAAATGGTAAAAGACAGTTGTTCCCAATTTAATAATGGCATCCCTTAGGAGTGAGACCAATGCCACTTAACTAGGGAGCAGCATTCTAAAAATAGTTTACCTGGGCCACAGGTCACCATAGCTTCCATCACTGGGGCGAAAAATCAACCACTAGTACATGTGATTTCTACCTGAGTCCTTGTCAAATCTTTGACTTTTCTTGGAGTAATTTTATACTTCTCTGGTGTAGAATTCTTCACCAAGCACATAAAAGATCAGTAGCAATAGTGAAGTATAACTCCTCCCCTCCCCCAAATATGCCCTTTATTTCTTTAATCTGGTGGCACAGATTTAAATTAGGGACTAAATTCAGGTGTGTCTTAGAATCCTTGTAAAACACCAAATGTCAGGTATCTATGGAAAATAGGTCTCTTTCTGCAGCTATATCACATTCAACACGGATTTCATTTTCTACATATCTGCAGCATCGCCCAGGGGTGACTGAACAGAAACATCACTTCCTTTTTGCCCTTCCCTACCTAGATGGGAATTGCATTTCCCAAATAACAGGCAACCCGCACCTGATTAGGAAGGAGATCTCTTCACGAGCAACCTCCTGCAGGGCCTGGGCCACAACTGCTTTGGGGGCCAAATGCATGGGTATCTTATAGTCTCATAGAGTTTAAGGTCAGAAGGGACCATTAGGATCATCTAGTCTGACCTCCTGCACAATGCAGGCCACAGAATCTCACCCACCCACTCCTGTAACAACCCCCTAACCTTAGTTCCAAGTCATTTACCAGGGAATCTTCTTCACAGCCCTTTAGAAAATATATTGACCTTCACCAACTGAATGGTTTGGATGGTGATAGGGAAGCCCTCTGACTCACCCTAGCTTCTTCTGTTGTTAGAGAGGGTGAAGTGACATTTTCCCCTATCCCTGCCCTGTTCATAGAATATCAGGGTTAGAAGGGACCTCAAGAGGTCATTGAATTCAACCCCCCTGCTCAAAGCAGGACCAATCCCCAGATTTTTGCCCCAAATCGTCCCTTCAAAGGCTGAACTCGCAACCCTAGGTTTAGCAGGCCAATGCTCAAACCACTGAGCTATCTCTCCCAGTTCCATCTCTTTGTTATAGTTCAATATATTTTAAGTGAGAAAAGTGGTAGTAACAATTCAGCACAACCTGAAGCAACATCAGAGCAACTGGGAACGAAACAATTTGTTGATGACTAACAATTGCTTTGAAATGGGGGAACAGTATAACCGTGATGCTCAGGGTTTGTTTAGACTAGGGAAAGTGATGGAGTTTAGGTCAGGTCAAAGGGAAAGCTAATGCCAACCACTGCACCTGGGCTGCAGCTGCACTACAACTATAACTGTCTTTTTACACCAAGGTCACTAACTTGAGCAGCCAACACCATGTGCAGCCCTAGTGGATGGAAGGCCCAGGTAGTTTTTGCCTCAGTGTAGCTTGTTGGGATCAAACCTCTCTCCCACCTGGAGCTGATGAACATTCCTAGCTGGAGGGACACACACTCCTACGACTCAAAAGGAAAAAAGTTGATAGAAAAGAACGCAGGATTGACCCCAAAGAAGGGTCAGCTGCAAAAGGCAGAAGCAGGCAACCCATCTGCAGGAGCTGAGAGACCACGGTGAAGATGATGTGAAGATCACTTTGTGGGGAATTAACAAATGTGATTTAAAAAAAAAAAATCTTTGGCCAACCCTAGTCAAGGCATTTATTACAGTTCTCTCTCATGTGAATTTTCTGATGTCTAATAAGGCTTGAGCTCTGATTGAAGGTTTTCCTTCCTTCCTGGTCTACACTACGAGTTTATTTCGAATATAGCAGCGTTTTAAACCAAATTAACGCTGCACCCGTCCACACAATGAAATCCTTTATTTTGATATAAAGGGCTCTTAATATCGATAGCTGCACTCCTCCCTGATGAGGGGAGTAGCGCTGAAATCGGTTTTGCCATTTCGAATTAGAGTTAGTGTGGCTGCAATCTAACGGTATTGGCCTCCGGGAGCTATCCCACAGTGCACCATTGTGACCGCTCTGGACAGCAATCTGAACTCGGATGCACTGGCCAGGTAGATAGGAAAAGCCCCAGGAACTTTTGAATTTAATTTCCTATTTGCCCAGCGTGGAGCACTGATCAGCACAGGTGACCATTCAGTCCCAGAATCAAAAAAGAGCTCCATCATGGACCGTACGGGAGATACTGAATCTGATCTCTGTATGGGGAGATGAATCTATTCTACGAGAACTCCGTTCCAAAAGACAAAATGCCAAAACATTTGAAAAAATCTCCAAGGCCATGATGGACAGAGGCCACAACAGGAACTCGGCCCAGTGCTGCGTGAAACTTAAGGAGCTGAGACAAGCGTAACAGAAAGCCAAAGAATGAAATGGACGCTCACGGAGGGAGGAGCGACTGACGACTGTAGCTATCCCACAGTTCCCGCACTGTCCGAAAACCATTTGAATTCTTGGCTGAGCTTCCAAAGCCTGAAGGGTCAAAAACATTGTTGCGGGTGGTTCAGGGTATATGTCATCAGCCCCCCAACCCTCCCTCTGTGAAACCAAGGGAAAAAATTATTTCCCGCCTTTTTTCAATGTCACCGTATGTCTACTGGATGCTGCTGGCAGATGCGGTGCTGCAGCGCTACACAGCAGCATCCCCTTCCCTTCCCTTCCCTTGCAGATGGTGCAGCATGACTGATCTCCGTCATCGTCGTCCCCTGATTGCTCCTGGCCGGCCTCGGTGAGGTCGGCCGGGGGCGCCTGGGCGAAAATGAGAATGATTCCCCAGGTCATTCTCTTCTTTAAGTTTTGTCTCCTGGAGATTCACTCCTGCCTGGAATATCATAGCAGCTGGAGGCTGCCCTCCCCTCCCTCCTTTGATCTCTGCTTGCAGAGGCAATAAAGTCAGTGTTGTTTCAAATTCATGCATTCTTTATTACTTCATCACACAAATGGGGGATAACTACCACGGTAGCCCAGGAGGGGTGGGGGAGGAGGGAAGCAATGGGTGGCGTTGTTGCAGGGGCACCCCCTAGAATGGCATGCAGCTCATCATTTCTGCGGGATATCTGGGGCTCTGATCTGGAGCGGCCATTTGCCTCTCTGGTTTTTTAGTAGGCTTGCCTGATATTCTAGGCAGGACTGACTCTCCCTTTAGACAAAACTTGAAGAAGAGAATGACCTCGGGAGTCATTCCCATTTTTGTCCATGCGCCCCCGGCTGACCTCACCGAGGCCGGCCAGGAGCACCCATGACAGCAGCAGACGGTACAGTATGACTGGTAACAGTCATTGTCAACTTGCAATGCAGCAGACGGTACAGTAGAGCTGGTCACCCTCTTGGCTAATTTGCAAAAGGCAAGGGGATGATGCTGTGTAGCGCTGCAGTACCGCATCTGTTAGCAACATCCAGTAGACATACGGTGACAGTGAAAAAAGGCTGAATGGGCTCCATGGTTGCCGTGCTATGGCATCTGCCTGGGCAATCCAGGGAAAAGGGTGTGAAATAATTGTCTGCCATTGCTTTCACGGAGGGAGGATTGTCTGATGACATTTACCCAGAATCACCTGCGACACTGTTTTTGCCCCATCATTCATTGGTATCTCAACCCAGAATTCCAATGGGCAGAGGAGACTATGGGAACTATGGGATAGCTACCCACATTGCAACGCTCCAGAATTTGACGCTAGCTTCGGTACATGGATGCACACCGCTGAATTAATGTGCTTAGTGTGGCCACGTGCACTCGACTTTATACAATGTTTCCAAAAATCGGTCTCTGTAAAATCGGAATAATCCAGTAGTGTAGACATACCCCATGTGGATTTTCTGATGTTTAATAAGGTTTGAGCTCTGATTGAAACTTTTCCCACACTCAGAGCATGTGTAGGGTCTCTCTCCTGTGTGGATTCTCTGATGTGCAATCAGGGTAGAGTTCTGATTGAAGCTTTCCCCGCACTCTGAGCATATGTGGGGCTTCTCTCCTGTGTGGATTCTCTGATGTGAGATGAGGGCTGAACGATGAATGAAGTGTTTCCCACTATCAGAGCATCCATGAGGTTTCTCACCTGTGTGGATTCTCCTATGTTTGATAAGGTTTGAGCTCTGATTGAAGCTTTTACTGCATTCAGCGCATGTGTAAGGCGTCTCTCCTGTGTGGATTCTATGATGTGAGATGAGGGTTGAACTATCAATGAAGCGTTTCCCACACTCAGAGCATTCATAAGGTTTCTCGCCCATGTGGATTGTCTGATGTGTGGTAAGGTGTGGCCTCTGACTGAAGTGTTTCCCACACTCAGAGCATCCATAAGGTTTCTCACCTGTGTGGATTCTCTGATGTGTGATCAGGGCAGAGCTCCGAATGAAGCTTTTCCCGCACTCAGAGCACATGTAGGGTTTCTCTCCAGTGTGGGTTCTCCAATGTGTGAGAAGAGTTGAGCTCCGATTGAAGCTTTTCCCACACTTATGGCATCTGTAGCGTGTCTCTTCCAGGTTGATTCTCTTGCGTGTAATAAGGTCTGAGTGGCTACTGAAGTTTTCCTCTGGCCTGTGCTGAGTCTCACAGTCTTTTGCTTTTTCTGGGAGTGCACAACTCCCGTAAACATTCCCTTTGGATCTTCCTGATAATGTTCCACGTGGTTCTACTTGTTCAGCATCTTCCTGCTGGGGTTTCTCCTCCTCATTCTCACTCACCATCCCATCACCTGATGGCAGATAGAGACAATCCAGACATAGGTCACTCCCTATGCTGGAGAGAAAGGAATCTCAGAGAGAGGAATGGAAAAGGGATGAACAAACCACAATATGTGCAGGAGAGATCAAACCTATCAGGATCTGATTTTTCCCAAATCCTTCCCCAGAGGAGAGAGGAAGGGATCAGTTTTGGTCTGTATCTCATGAGATCATTCAGGAGAAAGTGAGATTGGGGAGGGACCTGTTTCCAGTTGTCAGTCAGAATAGATGGGAAGCCTTGAGTGACATCTGCCATAATGGTTCCACATCTGCAGAGAACAATCCTGAACTTGGAGAGTTCACAAGGTCTTTGTAGGGTATTTGTATTTGTCCAATCTTCCACTTCTTGTAAGCTGTTTTTTTGTGTTTTCACTGTTAAGCCAAGCTGGTCGCCTGCCATATTTACTTTTCTTCCTACACATCGGGATGGTTTGTTCCTGCAACCTCAATAAGGATTCTTTAAAATACAGCCAGCTTTCCTCGACTCGTTTCCCCGCCATGTTATTCTCCCAGAGGATCCTGCCCATCAGCTTCCTGAGGGAGTCAAAGTCTGCTTTTCTGAAGTCCAGGGTCTCTCCTTTCTTCCTTGTGTCAGGATCCTGAACTCGACCATCTCACGATCACTGCCTTCCAGGTTCCCATCCACTATTGCTTCCTCTACTATTTCTTCCCTGAAGGGGTTGATTTGGGGGTGCGGCGGGGCAGACCAGGGAAAAGGTGGGGCGGTGCTTTGGGGAAGAGGTGGAGTGGGGGAGGGGCCTGAGGCAGAGCAGGAGTTGAGCACCACTGGCCAGAGGGGAAGTTGGTGCCTACTGAGGGGATGGACAAAGGACTGACAGACTCAGAGAAGATGAGGGTTGAAAAGGACTTCAGGAGGTATCCAGTCCAACCCCCTGCCCATGGCAGGACCAACACCAACTAAATCATCCCGGCCAGGGTTTTGTCAAGCCGGGCCTTCAAAACCTCTAAGGAAGGAGATTTCACCACCTCCCTAGGGAACCCATCCCAGTGCTTCACCACCCTCCTAGTGAAATAGTGTTTCCTAATATCCAACCTAGACCTCCCACACAGCAACTTGAGACCATTGCTCCTTGTTCTGTCATCTGCCTCCACTGAGAACAGCTGAGCTCCATCCTCTTTGGACCCCCGCCCCCCTTTCAGGTAGCTGAAGGCTAGGGTTACCAGATATCCCGATTTTATAGGGATAGTCCCAATTTTTGGGTCCTTTTCTTGTATAGGCTCCTATTACCCCCCACCCCCGTCCCGATTTTTCACATTTGCTGAGGGGCTCTGGCAGTGGGCAGGGCCCATAGTGCACAGTCACTTTGTTATATTTTGCACACGTTCTGGGTCTGCGGGAGAATTCTTGTCTCCCATACAGCAGGCCTGGGCTTAATTCGTGGCCAGTGCAGACCGGAGTTTCATGCTTAGGTGTAGAAATTGCACAATTTAAGCTTGAAAGACAGGCCAGTCCCTCCCCTGCCCCCACAGCATTTCACATCTTTACATCCAAACTCAATGACTTTCTGAGTGATCTGTCCTAGTTCAACCCTACGGTGCTGGGGTCCATCTAGGACTCACCGGGTAAAATTCTCTGGACTTTTATGGCAGGTGAAGTAGGGAGAGGGAAGGGTCCAGTGGAGGTGCTTAGCCCCCTCCCTGGCAGTGCTTTTAAAATGCCTGCCATACTGCCGGTGGTGGCAATGGGGACATTTTCAATCACCCAGGGTTGGGGTTTGCACGGGTTGGCAGGTGGGGCCAGGGGAGAGACCTGGCCCCAAACTTTGCTGGAGCCAGGCCCCTGGTCCAGGAATATTCCTGGTGCCCCCCACCACAGGCCCATATAACTCACCACCTATGGCCTCACCCAATAGGCCCCTGGAAGAGGACGGGGAGTCTGCTCCCCGACTTGTGGTGGCACTGGGCAAACCCCACCCCTTTTCTGGGATTCCAACAAGGATCTGCTCTGGCAATCGCTGGGTGTGTCCTGCCCACTCAACAACTCACCGGCTCCCCTCTCAGACACTCATGGGCCAGCCAGGGAGACAGGGACAGGAGCTAGGTCTCCAGAGACAAAATCCTGCAGTAATTCACCCACCTGGGGAGTCTTTTCATGCCATGTAAAAGGGGATCCATGGAACACACGACCATTAGCAAGGCTCCAAGCCAGGACCTTGAAAACCGTCCTCTCCCACTGGATGAACGAGGAAGTCTAGAAGCTAAATATAAGGAGCAGGATCTTGGCCGGCTTCAGGCTCCAGCTTTCCATAATAACCAAACCACCAGTGCACACGGGTCCACAAGCTGGTGATTTCTCCTGTGGCTGCTGGATGGCCCAGTCTGGGGCGCCCCACGACAGAGAGGATGGCCTGCCCTGCTCAAAGGCCATCAGGACTCAGTGGCCAGGAGGGGCTCCTGGGGACAGGAGCTCTCTGTTGCTGCAGCAGCAGGAGACCCACAGCCTGTTAAACTCCCAAAGCTGTCAGGGAAGCTGAAGGTGTCGAAAGGGGAGAGCTTTAGCCGCCAGCTCAGCCAATCACACGGAGACTCTGAGGGGTGGGAAACTGATATTTCCCCCCAGACGGCCCAGGGATGGCTCAGGTCACCTGTGGGGATCACTCTCCGAGCAGCCTTCCTGCCCCATCGCTCTGTGAGGGCATCCCACAACGCAGCGAGGGCTAGAGAGCAGTGGAGGGAGGGAAGCAGAGAAAAGGGAAACCAAAACTGACGAACCCCAATGTCCCCAGGAATTCTGAGGGACAATGGCTTAAGGTGTGTGCGGGGGAAATTCTCCCACCTTAACCTAGTGTTTTCCACGCCTTGAATTTGGCCAGCACCAGGTGGGTCAGGCTGCCCAGGTACCAAACCTCTCTGGGGCTCTTACCTGCTCCACAGGGACATCTGTCTTCTCGCTCAATTAGCCGTGGGAAAGGGGAAAACCCCGAGGAGGCTCCTCCTCGCGCTCACAGGCCTGACCCAGAATCCTGTCTCAGTCCTCAAGGAGAGACCTACAGAAGGAGACTCTCCGCAGCAAAGCCCCGGGGGTCTCGGAGATGGCCCCAGCCCTGCAGCCTGTCCTACCTGGCTGTTGTCATGGACGCTCTGTGAGGTCACCGCCTCCCAACCTCCTTTCACCAATCAGCTGAGGTGCTGCACAAGGCCCTTGTGATGTCACCGCCTCACCCACCCCTGCCCTGCAGGGCTAATGTCCTGCCCCTGGCCAGCCCCTTTGCATGTTTGAGCTGCTCTCCCTGTGACACCCCCACGCACTCAGGGTTAGTGCTGGGGATCAAGCAGGCGACACATGAAAACATCAGAGGCTCTCAATGTGCCACACTTAGTTTTGCAGAGATTTGTAGACGTTAAGGCAAGAAGAGACCTTTGGATCATCCAATCATAGAATCATAGGACTGGAAGGACCCCAAGAGGTCATCGAGTCCAGTCGCCTGCACTCAAGGCAAGACTAAGTACTATATAGATAATCTCTGACAGGTGTTTGCCTAACCTGCTCTTAAAAATCTCCAATGATGGAGATTCCACAACCTCCCTAGGCAATTTATTCCAGTGCTGAACCATCCTGACTGTTAGGAAGTTTTTCCTAATGTCCATCCTAAATCTCCCTTGCTGCAATTTAAGACCATTGCTCCTTGTCCTAGCCTCAGAGGATAAGAAGAATAATTTTTCTTCCTCCTCCTTGTAACAACCTTTTAGGTACTTGAAAACTGTTATGTCCCCTCTCGGTCTTCTCTTCTCTAGACTAAACAAATCCAATTCTTTCAATCTTTCCTCATAGGTCACGTTTTTTAGACTTTTTGTTGCTTTTCTCTGGACTTTCTCCAATTTGTTCTCATCTTTCCAGAAATGTGATGCCCAGAACTGGACACAATAATCCAGCTGAGGCCTAATCAGCGTGGAGTAGAGTGGAAGAATGACTTCTCGTGTCTTGATTTCAACACTCCTACTAATACATCCCAGAATGATGTTGGCTTCTTTTCAACAGCATTACACTGTTGACTGTTATTTAGCTTGTGGTCCACTATGACCCTTGGATCCTTTCCGCAGTGCTCCTTCCTAGGCAGTCATTTCCCGTTCTGTATGTGTGCAACTGATTGTTCCTTCCTACGTGGAGCACTTTGCATTTGTCCTTATTGAATTTTATCCTATTTACCTCAGACCATTTCTCCAGTTTCTCCAGATCATTTTGAATGTTCATCCTATCCTCCTAAGCACTTGCAACTCCTCCCAGCTTTGTATCGTCTGAAACTTTGTAAGGGTACTCTCTATGCCACGATCTAAATCAGGGATGAAGATATTGAACAGAACCGGACCCAGAGCTGAGCATGGTGGGACCCCACTCGTTATGCCCTTCCAGCCCGACTGTGAACCCCTGATAACTACTCTCTGGGAACAGTTTTCCAACCAGTTATGCACCCACCTTAGAGTAGCTCTATCTAGGTTGTATTTCCCTAGTTTGTTAATGAGAAGGTCATGTGAGACTGTATTGAAAGCCTTACTAAAGTCCAGATATAGCATATCTGCCGCTTCTCCCCATCCACAAGGTATGTTACCCAGTCAAACAAAGTTATCGGGGGCTGGTTTGACATGATTTGTTCTTGATAAATCCATGCTGGCTATTGCTTATCACCTTATTATCTTCTAGATGTTTTCAGATGGATTCCTTAATTGTTTGCTCCATTATCTTCCCTGGTGCAGAAGTTAAGCTGACTGGTCTGTAACTGCCTGGCTTGTCCTTATTTCCCTTTTTATAGATGGGAACGACATTTGCCCTTTTCCAGTCTGCTGGAATCTCTCCAATCTTCCATGACTTTTCAGCTATAATAACCAAAGTAAAACTAGCCCATTGGGTCTGTGAGCAGGCGAATCGCCTCCCTCGCCCAGCAGCTCCCCCAGGGCAATGACCCAATGCTTCCCCCTCGCCACAGGGACAGAGGCTGAAAGTCCATTGTACAAGAGTTGGCCGGGGCTCGACCCTCTCCAAGGCGGTGGGGAGCCACACCAGCTCACTACACACAGTTGGTCGCAGGGAATTAGTCTGTCCGTGGGGTCTCCCTTGGTAGCCCTTGATGTCACTGGCAGAAATGAGGTTAGCCCGGCCCTGGCTCAGGGCAGGGCAACACCGCTAAGGGAGGAGCTCAGGCCCTCAGGCAGGGCTGAGCAGTAACCATAGCATTAAGCCCAGGCCCTAGGTCAGGGTGGGACAGCAAATGCTGAGTCAGGGGCTCAGGCCCTCAGGCAGGGCTGAGCAGTAACCATAGGCTCCAGCCTCCTCAGGCCAGGGAGAGGGGGAGTCTGCCATCCAGGAATTGGGTGGCAGGGGGACGCAGGCCCTCCCACTCCACTGCGTCCCAGCCCGGGGCCCTAGCAGCGGCCAAAGATCCCTGCACACGGAGAGAGATTGCTGAGCTCCTGGCTCCCAGCCTCCTCTCTAGGGCCAGCTGAGGCCTGATTGGGGCGTGGCCCAGCTGCGGCTGCTTCCCCAATCAGCCAAGTAGCTGCTTTCCCTGCCCCAGGCCTCTCCCAGGGCTGTTTGAAGCCCTTCAGGGCAGGAGTGGGGTAAGCACCCCCCTACAGTCCCCCTCCCCAACCGGGTGCACAGCTGCTTGGAGGGGTTATTCTGGCAGACTCTGGTGATGGGAGTTGTGGGTTCTGGCAAGCCAGGTCAATGGATATTTTGGATTAAGGGATACAGAAGAATCAGGGCCCATTCCAGTTAGGGGGTCAACCTGGGATGAGATTAAAAAGGAAATGGGGGCAGTGTTAGGGGACCCAGTAGGATGGGGGGTGGGTGAGGAGCCCACCCTCCCTGGTACATGGGGAGCGGAAGAAGGTTCTATGGGGACAGGATGCCTTCCAGGGAAGGGAGGCACTTCAGTTTGGTGCTGCTCCAGCAGCTTGAGGGCTGCTGAAGGCTTGCGAATTGGAGTCGGGGGCGGTTAAGGACAAAGTGGTACAACAGGGTTTGGAGTCAGAAGCAGTTAAGAGGCCTCCTTAAGAGACAGGTGCTGGGGCTTGGTCCTCGGGGAGTGGAGAAAAAAAAGTTCAAAGATAAAACTGCTGAGTTTGAAGGAGCCGCACCGGGACAGCAGGTGGGGGACGGCCCTGGGTGTCGCAGACTCTGGTGAGGGGAGGATGCAGGGGGCTCCTGCATGTTGGCAGGCCCTGTCTGGAGCTGTCTCCCAACCCCAGGGCTGCACATATTCAAGAAGCCCATCTCCTGTCTTGGGGTCAACCTGATGCCCTCACCCCCAGGACTGAGTCCTTCTCCAGCCCCCTTTCCTGAAGGGCTGTGACGTGGGTCTGGAGGTTAAGAAAATCCTCCCTCTGTCCAGGTGTCCCTGACCCCAGCAGCAATCTTTCCGCTGCTTCCTTTGTGCTGCCAGGCAAGGGGAAAACACCCCCCGCCCCCAGCCAGCCGGTTCATTTCCATCTTCACACACACGCATGTTCAGCCTGAAGGCTCCTTGGATTCAAATCCTTGCCTGCTACAGAGGCAGGGGTTGAATTTTGCCTTAAAGAGATACCGTCCTTTTCCACAAGTATGTCAAAATGGATGTCCTGGTGAATCCCAACTCCCGCTCCCCCTGGGGCTCAGCTGTGCCTGAGCCCAGCAGGGTAAAACAGGACATATGCCCTGGGGCCTGGAGGGAGAGCCCGTCTCCCACCACCCCGTGTCCCCGAGGGGTGGGCTGTGTGACTGCTTTCCCCTGAAAGGGCAGCTGCACAGTTCACTCTCTGAGGCGGAGTCCCAGGCTGGTGGCCTGGGGGAGCGTTGGGGGCAGGGGCAGCTCTAGGCACCGGCAAAGCAAGCACCTGCTTGGGGCAGCCCGTTTGCAGGGGCGGCAGGGATCCAGCCTGGGAGCTGAGAACCAACAGGGGCCCCTGGGAGCTAGTTCCTTGGTTAGCTCCCTGCTTAGAGAGCCAGCCCTGGAGCAGGGAAAGAACTACATTTCCCAGCATTCCCTTGGCCACTACCAACTGGAAAGGAAGGGGGGAGACCTCATGCTGCAGCTGTGAGTGGAGAGCTGCACTGTGAAGGGGAGGGAACCATATTTTAACATTCAAAAGACAGGACACTCCATGGGGGGGGAGGGAAGCCCCACCCTGCCACCATCCACTCCCTCCGACTGCCCCCCACAGAAACCCCAACCCACCCAACCCCCCCGGTCCCTGCCCCTAACTGCCCCCTCCTGGGACCCCTGCCCCCAACTGCCCCCCAGGACCCCACCCCCTATCTAAGCACCACTGCTCCCTGCCCCTAACTGCCCCCTCCCGGGACCCCTGCCCCCAACTGCCCCCCAGGACCCCACCCCCTATCTAAGCACCACTGCTCCCTGCCCCTAACTGCCCCCTCCCGGGACCCCTGCCCCCAACTGCCCCCCAGGACCCCACCCCCTATCCAAGCGCCGCTGCTCCCTGTCCCTAACTGCCGCATCGTGGGTCGCATGCCCCAACTTGCCCCCCAGGACCTCACCCCCTGTCCAAGCGCCACTGCTCCCTGTCCCTAACTGCCCCCTCCTGGGACCCCTGCCCCCAAGTGCCCCCCAGGACCTCATCCCCTATCTAAGCGCCGCTGCTCCCTGCCCCTAACTGCCCCCTCCCGGGACCCCTGCCCCCAACTGCCCCCCAGGACCTCACCCCCTATCCAAGCGCCACTGCTCCCTGCCCCTTACTGCCCCCTCCTGGGACCCCTGCCCCCTACTGCCCCCCAGGACCCCAGCCCCTAACTGCCCCCCAGGACCCCACCCCCATCTAAGCGCCGCTGCTCCCTGCCCCTAACTGCCCCCTCCCGGGACCCCTGCCCCCAACTGCCCCCCAGGACCCCAGCCCCTATCTAAGCGCCGCTGCTCCCTGCCCCTAACTGCCCCCTCCCGGGACCCCTGCCCCTAACTGCCCTCCAGGACCTCACCCCCTATCCAAGCGCCACTGCTCCCTGCCCCTAACTGCCCCCTCCTCGGACCCCTGCCCCCAACTGCCCCCCAGGACCCCAGCCCCTAACTGCCCCCCAGGACCTCACCCCCATCTAAGCGCCGCTGCTCCCTGCCCCTAACTGCCCCCTCCTGGGACCCCTGCCCCTAACTGCCCCCTCCTGGGACCCCTGCCTCCAACTGCCCCCCAGGACCCCACCCCCTATCTAAGCGCCACTGCTCCCTGCCCCTAACTGCCCCCTCCCGGGACACCGGCCCCCAAACTGCCCCCCAGGACCCCAGCCCCTATCCAAGCGCCTCTGCTCCCTGCCCCTAACTGCCCCCTCCTGGGACCCCTGCCCCCAACTGCCCCCCAGGACCCCACCCCCTATCTAAGCGCCGCTGCTCCCTGTCCCCAACTGCCCCCTCCTGGGACCCCTGCCCCCAACGGCCCCCCAGGACCCCACCCCCTATCTAAGCGCCGCTGCTCCCTGCCCCTAACTGCCCCCTCCTGGGACCCCTGCCCCCAACTGCCCCCCAGGACCCCAGCCCCTATCTAAGCGCCACTGCTCCCTGCCCCTAACTGCCCCCCAGGACCCCACCCCCTATCTAACCCTCCCTTCTCCTTGTCTCCAACTGCCCCCTCCTGAGACCCCCCAACTTTCCCCCAGGACCCCACCCCCTACCTGTCCCCTGACAAACCCCTGGGACTCCCATGCCTATCCAAGTGCTGCCTGTCCCCTGGCTGCCCCCCCGAACCTCCGCCCCATCCGGTCCCCCTGCTCCTTGTCCCTTGACTGCCCCCCCGAACTCCCTACCCTTTCTCCAACCCCCCAGCCCCCTTACTGTGCCACTCAGACCAGCGTGTCTGGCTCCATGCAGTGCTAGACATGCTCAGTGATGAGCTGCCAAAATCGTAACAACTGGTTCCCTCCTCACCCCACGAGGGGGCATGGCCCACCCCCCGGGACTCCTGCCCCATCCAACCCCCTGCATTCCTTGACACCCCCCCACCCCAGGGACCCCTGCACCATCCACCCCCCTTCCCTGTATCCTGACTGCCCCCCACCACCCCATCCAAACCCTCCATTCATTCCTGATGCCCCCCCGACCCCTGTCCCATCCAACCACCCCTTCTCTGTCCCCTGACAGCCCCTGGAACCCCTGCCCCTGACTGCCCCCCACCGCCCCATCCAATCCCTGCTCCTTTCTGACTGCCCCCCGGGACCCTTGCCCCCATTCAATCCCCCTGTTCCCTGACCTCTGACCCCCCCAACCCCTATCCACGGCCCCTACCCCCGAACTCCGCTACCCTCTCTCCAACACCCCCTCCCTGCCCCCTTACCGCGCTGCCGGGACATGGCTGGTGGTGCTACAGTCTGGCCGCGGCCGGAGTCGGGAGCCCGGGGACGTGGGGCCGGGACAGGAGTCGTGCGGCTGGAGCCCAAGGACGCGGCCGGAGCTGGGAGCCCGGGGACACAGGGCAGGGGCAAGAGTCGTGCAGCCAGAGCCCAGAGATGTGGGGCCGGAGGATGTGGCGGGAGCCAGGCGGCCGGACGGAGCCAGGTAGGGCCGCGGCCAGAGCCAGAGGGCCATGGCCAGAGCCACGCAGCCGGATCCGGAGCCGGGCATCCAGGGCTGCCGCTGCACCCAGACCTGCGGTGCCGGAGCCTGGCCGCGTGGCACCACAGCAGGAGCCGGGCCGGAGTTGAGGGGCCGTGTCCGGAGCCGGGCATCTGGATAGCTGGGGTTGTGGCTGCCGCTGTGCCCGGACCCACACTACTGGAGCCAGGCTGTGTCGCACCACAGCAAGAGCCGGGCGTCCAGGGACGTGGGGCCGGGCAGGGCCACGGGCGGAGCCAGGCAGCCGGGGCCGGGTAGAACCACGGCCAGGGCGCACGGCCCTCCTCGTTCCCTCTACACCTACCTCAGCTTCATCTTCCTGGGCCTGAGCGGGAAGCCTGCTTGCTTCTCAGCCCTCCCAGGCTTCCCGCGCGAACAGCTGATTCACGGGAAGCAGGGGGGGAGGAGAAGCAGGGCGGAGCATTCATGGGAGGAGGTGGAGGCAGAGCTGAGGTGAGCTGGGGCTGCAGCAGGGAGCGCTTGTTAAATTTAAATGCCCTTTTAGAACCGGTTGTCCCACATGGGACAACCGGTTCTAAAAGGGCTTCTAAATTTAACAACCGGTTCCCACGAACCAGTGCGAACCAGCTGCAGCTCACCACTGGACACGCTGCTGCATACATGCTGCCGTGCTCCCCCATGGAGCCACAGCCCCCACCCTCAGCACCTGCCTTCCCGATTTGAGCACCTCAGAATTCAGGAGTGCTCAAGCTCAGTTTGGGCAGCTGTTACTTCAATTCTCCCAAATCAAATATACTGATGCACCGTGACATGCTGTAGGAAAAGTAGGATAAAATTGAGCAAGAAATGCTTCCCAGTGGTTATTAGGACTGGAATTGCTGTTTTCAACAGCCATTGCCTTTTGTTTGTTTGTTTGTTTAAAAGGAAGACAGTGATATTGCATTTGCAAATTCCCCATAGAAAGAAAGAGTGGAACAAAAGAATAATAAAGGCACCTCAACTGTTCCTCATTTATGGAGGACAGGCTTATAATATGCATCCAGGTATCCTCCAGTCACACAAGCTGACAATTGTTCCACTTTACTGCAGCTCTGTAACCATATGGGAACCAGTCCTGTCTGTGTTCTGTGCACATCCAAAATCCCTGCTGAATGACCCGCCCTGGGAGCGAGTTACCAGTGACCCAGGGCTGCGGCGGCAGGAGGGTGCAGGTGATGGGGGGAGAGCCCAGGGCTCGGGCAGCAGGAGAGGTGTGTGTGGGGGGAGAGCCCATGGCTGGGGTAGCAGGGGGTTGCGGCGAGGAGCCCAGGCTGGGACAGGGGGCAGCCAACATTTTTTTTGCTTGGGGTGGCAAAAAGCTTAGAGCCGGCCCTGGTTGGGGGCAGGGAGAGATTGAGTCAGCCCCTCTGTGTGGGGCGTCCATCCCCAAGTGACCAGCATGAGGACGTTCCTGCGCTAACAACATGACTTCCCCAGGGTGCTCCTGGGCACACTCACCTGCTGAGAGGGTTGCTCAGGGCTTTGGTTCTCTCCCACTGGAGCTTTCCTAGACATTTTCCATCTTCTTCAAAAGGCCTTTCCCTGTTTTCCTTTCCTGGAGCCCCCTCTAAGCCACCATCCCTGGTGCTCTCTAGGGCCAGGTCTATGCTCTCCTCACCTGCACAGCTCCGGCTGTGAACAATTGGAACAGCTTGTTCAGTGAGAGGTGCCTCTTCGACCCCTTTGTCTCTGAGGGCACTGGGCAGGCTGCCTTCTGCTGCGCGGCAGGAGTTCATCTCAGCACCTCCCTTTGCTGCTGGAGACACGCCGCTTCCCTCTACTGCCGGGGTGTCAGAGAGACTTTCTCTGTCTCCCTTAGTAGCTTCTGGGATTTCCCCCCTTCTCCCTGGGATCTCTACACAAAGATGCATTTTGGCTGCGGGTGATCACTTCCACACCCTGAGCCACATAAAAAAATAATTCCCAATAAGCATGTCAGCGGGGAAGTCGTCCACCGCCCCCACTTGTCAATCACTTTGTAAACCATCATCTTCTGTGTGCACCATGGCTAAAGGGACAAAACGCCTAGATCGTCTTCTTAACCCAAGCTCTGCCCTTGCGCCAGGCGACAGGTCAGATTTTGGAAACACACTCGACTTAACCAGAGAATTTGTGTCCCTGTATCTTTCCATCCTGTTCCTACTCTGTCATGAATTTACCAGCCGTAATAGGCGTCAGCTCTATCTCTGCAGAGCCAACCCTCTCAAACCCTTTCAAGTAATCCTCAGGTGCCTCTGGGGTTTCTGTGCTGAGGACAGTGAATGAATGTGAACTGGCTGAAGCTTGTTTTTTCTCAGCTCAGGGCCCTGATTTCTCTGGTGCGCTGGGTAGTTCCACTGATCACACTTCCTCAGGCTCTTCCCTGACTGGAGATTTGTAATGGGAATTACTAGGAGAGGAATGATCCTGGGGAAGTCAGTGCCCAGCCTCCCAACCCTGCTCCTTTGGCTTTGTTTAATGAACAGATGAAAGATAAGAGCATTGTACTCAATACGTTCAGTGTTCATACAATCTCGGTGCACACTGGATTTGAAAAGTTGTCCTTCTTCATCCACGAGTGTCCATTTGAAATCAGAGGATTCATAATGCCCCATGGGCTACTTCCCTGTGATACACAGGGTCACACACATCGTGGTGAATAGGACAGATGACTAAGTAATCACAGTGGGTTTCACCCCCGTGGGATCACCTGTAAGGATTTTTCCTTCCTTTAAAGAGGGCAGGACCCAAACCCCATTCAGAAGACGTGGGGAATCTTACAGTAAATTCTTCCCACATGGTCCCCTTTGTAAAGCCCATCTATGAGAGCTTCCCATAGCACAAGAAAATAAGGCCACGCAGTGGTAACCACACAAACAAGACTTTATTTCCTATGGGGAAAAGGGCTAAGATAGGACAGAGAAGGGGCAGATTAACAAAAACTTTAACTCTGGAAATGCTCCACTCTCCCAAACAGTTACACCCAGGGGGTAATGTTGATGTTCTCTCTCTTCTCTTGCAAGGACAGTGGTGGATGGCTGCTGCTCTCTTGACATTGGACGTTAGGGATGGACTTCGATGCTGGACACAGGAACGGGTGAGTAGACCTAACTAAAACCCCTCCCTATCCCTCTTTGCGTCGTCTCTGCCTGGATGTTAGACCCTATCTACGCGGATTCAATCCGTGCGTGGGTGTGTGCTTCCCATCCCAAAATAATAGAGCACATGGCAAAAGGTCACCACATTCTTTTCCCAAGTCCAAGATGGCCACCTTATAGATAACGCAAAAGGTACATGCCTTTCTTCCCTTCTTTTACTAAAATTTGGCAGGGGCAACTAGCATTTTACAACCTGGAGACTGGATTTGACCAATCGGGGAATGAACGGGGACAGGGTGACCCATCTCGAAGGGGGTTGTGTATCCCCTCTGAGAACTCCTCCGTCTGTCCTCTACCAACTGAAGTGGGCGTCATCCCTGTAGGACCACCCCGAGAGGGGATTTGACCAAACATGGAAGTAAGGTAGCGGCGTGACCTGCCCGCAACAGGATCCCGTGGTCCATCTAAAAAGCCCTCACACCACCCTCTACCAATTGTCGACGGTTTCACTCCCACCTTGGGCCATCACAGAAGGAAACATGTACCAATCAGAACAGATATAGCCCGAAGGTCGAGGCCATGATTTCCGCAAAACACATCCTTGGAACGAGTCGGCCTCTTCCCCGCAGTGTTGGGTTGCAACTTCCAGGACGATGCTGCCAGTCACGCAAACATGGAGCTCCGGAGATTAGCGGCTTCTGGCCTAGGCCTTCGGGCACTACCTATTCTGATCGGTACGTTTCCCTTCTGGGATGGCCTAAGGGATGAGTGTGAAACCCTGATCGATTAGCAGAGGACGGTGGGGGGATTTCATGGAGGGGTGATGGGCCCCTCTTACGGGCAGGTCACCCCACCATGGCACTTTCACCTATCTGGTGAAATCCCCTCTCTGGTTGCTCCTAAGGGGATGAGGCCCACCCCAACTGGGGTGAGTTCTTCGAGGGGTTACATGACCCACTTCCGAATGGGTCTCTCTGCCCCAGAACTTTCCCCCATTGCTCAGATCCATTCCTGAGGCAGATCGATGGAGATAAAACACCCCCAGATTGGGGGAGGAGTGGGAGGAGCTCTTAGAGGGGTCACATGCCACTCCTTGCTTCTGCTTACGTTTGCATCTTGACCCCAAAAGTCTTATGTCATGGGGTCACTCTCATGGTGACAGATGAGCAATGCCTTGGGGTGAAGGGGCGAGGTCCCTTGGCTGGAACCAAATAACTGCCCTTAGCCTCAGTGTGGTTTGGCCTAATGGCCACAGTCAAAATGGCTGCCCTCCCCCTCAGGACTGTGTGGCCCAACGACCAGAGTCCGTGCGGCCACCCTCTCTGTCGGGGCTATGGGGCCCAACGACCAGAGTCCGTGCGGCCGCCCTCTCCGGCGGGCCTGTGGGGCCCAATGACCAGAATCCGTGCGGCCACCCTCTCCGGCGGGCCCGTGGGGCCCAATGACCAGAGTCCGTGCGGCCCCCCTCTCCGTCGGGGCTGTGGGGCCCAGAGACCAGAGTCCGTGCGGCCACCCTCTCTGTCGGGGCTATGGGGCCCAACGACCAGAGTCCGTGCGGCCGCCCTCTCCGGCGGGCCTGTGGGGCCCAATGACCAGAATCCGTGCGGCCACCCTCTCCGGCGGGCCCGTGGGGCCCAATGACCAGAGTCCGTGCGGCCCCCCTCTCCGTCGGGGCTGTGGGGCCCAGAGACCAGAGTCCGTACGGCCGCCCTCTCCATCGGGGCCGTGTGACCCAATGACCAGAGTCCGTGCGGCTGCCCTCTCTGGAGGGTCTGTGTGGCCCAGAGACCAGAGTCCGTGCGGCCGCCCTCTCCGTCGGGGCTGTGTGGCCCAGATACCAGAGTCCGTGCGGCCGCCCTCTCCGTCGGGGCTATGGGGCCCAACGACCAGAGTCCGTGCGGCCGCCTTCTCCATCGGGTCTGTGTGGCCCAGAGACCAGAGTCCGTGCGGCCGCCCTCTCCGTCGGGGCTGTGTGGCCCAACGACCAGAGACCGTGCGGCCGCCCTCTCCAGCGGGCCTGTGTGGCCCAGAGACCAGAGTCCGTGCAGCCGCCCTCTCCGTCGGGGCTGTGGGGCCGAACGACCAGAGTCCGTGCGGCCGCCCTCTCCAGCGGGCCTGTGGGGCCCAACGACCAGAGTCCGTGCGGCCACCCTCTCCGTCGGGGCTGTGGGGCCCAGAGACCAGAGACCGTGCGGCCGCCCTCTCCGTCGGGGCTGTGGGGCCCAACGACCAGAGTGCGTGCGGCCACCCTCTCCGTCGGGGCTGTGGGGCCCAGAGACCAGAGTCCCTGCGGCCGCCCTCTCCGTCGGGGCTGTGGGGCCCAGAGACCAGAGACCGTGCGGCCGCCCTCTCCGTCGGGGCTGTGTGGCCCAACGACCAGAGTCCGTGCGGCCGCCCTCTCCGTTGGGGCTATGGGGCCCAACGACCAGAGTCCGTGCGGCCGCCCTCTCCAGCGGGGCTGTGGGGCCCAGAGACCAGAGACCGTGCGGCCGCCCTCTCCGTCGGGGCTGTGGGGCCCAACGACCAGAGTGCATGCGGCCGCCCTCTCCGTCGGGGCTGTGGGGCCCAGAGACCAGAGACCGTGCGGCCGCCCTCTCCGTCGGGGCTGTGTGGCCCAACGACCAGAGTCCGTGCGGCCGCCCTCTCCGGCGGGGCTGTGGGGCCCAACGACCAGAGTCCGTGCGGCCGCCCTCTCCGTTGGGGCCGTGTGGCCCAGAGACCAGAGTCCGTGCGGCCGCCCTCTCCGGCGGGGCTGTGTGGCCCGACGACCAGAGTCCGTGCTGCTATCCTGTCTCTCATGCCTGTGTGGCCCGATGGCTCCAGACAATATGGCTGCTCTCTCCCTCAGTGCTGTGTGGCCCAACGACCAGAGTCTATATCACTGCCCTTCAGCGCAGGGCTGTTTGGCTGAGAGTTCAGAGACAAGATGGCCGCCCCTCCTCTTGGGGTTGTGCAGTCTAGTGGCACATTGGGGAGGTGGGCTGCCACCCAAGGATGGATGGTGGCCAGGGTAGGGGGATTCAGGCCCTTGTTACTCCCCTCCAGGTCCTACCCCAGGGCCTTGTCCATGGCCAGTGTGTTTGGCATTGAGTCAGTGGGGATCCAGCCAGAACATCTGACGTCACTCAGCATGACAATGGCTAGTTCTCCCAGGTTACTTCCTACGAGATGTCTCTAGGCCATGGGCTGGGGGTCTCTGGGCTCCCGGCGTGGGAATCTCCCAGAGACTCTGAGCTTCCTTGCACGTCTGCAGGCACCCGGGGATGGGGTTGGGTCTCGGCACCTCGGGGCTCTGCAGTCAGTGGCTTCAGCTGCTTCTGGACTGGAGCCTACAATGTGCATCCTCCATTTTCGGCATCTGCCTAGACCGAGCTGAGCTGCTCCCTTTCACACTGGTGCTCCAGTTGTAGCATGTGCGGCAGGGCTGGGGAGGGGCTTGGCTTCCTCCACCTAGACTGTGAGGTTATGTGTGACTGGTGCACCCCGGCACATCCTGCTCTGCCTCTTCTCTCTCCTCCTTCCCATGCAACAGCTGCTTTGCCGTCTCCCAAGAGATGTGATCAGTGGTGGGCTCAGTTGGCTCCTGTTAGCCTCTAGATGTCTGCAAGAGGGAGAAAGGGCAGGAACACAAATCAGAAGAACAAAACTTTCAAGCAGGGTAGTTTTCCACAGCACAACTCCCCTCCTGCAC
Source organism: Mauremys mutica (assembly GCF_020497125.1). Taxonomy (NCBI): domain Eukaryota; kingdom Metazoa; phylum Chordata; order Testudines; family Geoemydidae; genus Mauremys; species Mauremys mutica. Next base: position 134,434,710 of record NC_059077.1, read on the forward strand.
TTTGCTAATGCTCCTTTGTAACTTCCCTGAGAGCTGGCATTGCGTAAAGAGAGCACCCAACCCCCCACAACCTCCGCTACCCTGTGGGCTGGCAATGGATAGAGGGAGTCTGGGAGACTTTCTCCTCTCTCCGCCTGGCTCTGATGACTGAGGGAATCACATGCGAGAAGCTCTGTGAATGTAGGGCTCTGTGCAGTGCGGAGAGATGTCAGACATGGAGCCCAAAGGTGGGGTTGTCCTGACTCTGCAGTAACTTCATTACAGTGAGAGAGTGTGTGGGGCTGGGGCAGAAGTGGGGCAGTGATGCACTCATGAAAGGAGTAGGGCTAAGGGGGGCCCCGTGGTACAACCACTAAAGCCCCTGTGTGCTGCGTTCCAGCCGGGCCGGCTCTGCCTGGCTGGGGTGGGGCGAGGCGGCTCCACGCGCTGCCGTTCCTCCCCCCTCCCCCCCCGCAGCCGCAACGCCGCAATGAGCACCACGCCGGGAACCTCTGTCCTGGGAGCAGGGCCGGCTCTAGACCCCAGCGCACCAAGCAGGCGCGTGGGGCGGCCCTTTCCCTGGGGGGCGGCATTTGGCTCCAGTGGACCTGCCGCAGGCATGCCTGCGGGAGCTCAGCCGGAGCCGCGCGAAGAGGGGACCGGCCGCGGGACCGGGGAAGGGGCGGCGCTGCGCACGGCTGCTTGGGGCAGCCTATTTTCTAGAGCCGCCCCTGCCTGGGAGGTAGCTCAGTGGTTGGAGCATTGGCCTGATAAACCCAGGGTTGAGAGTTCAACCCCTGAGGGGGCCATTTGGGGATTTAGTTGGGGATCGGTCCTGTGTTGAGGAGGGGGTTGGACTAGATGACCTCCTGAGGTCCCTTCCAACCCTGCTAGTGATAGTCTATGAGCTGCTCTTGCCTGTAGGCTCCGCCCCCTACAGCTCCTGTTGGCTGCGAATCGTTAATCCCACCCTGGCCCTGCCCCTAGCTGCTCCTCACTCCGGCTCCATCCCTCGGCTCGACCTCCACTAGGCCCCACCACCCCTGCTCCAGCCACTGGGCCCAACCGTCCATGCTCTGGTGTCCGACACCAGCGATATGTAGGAGTCGTTCACCTCACTGCTTTCCATGCGTATGGCCCTGAGTTTGTCAGCTCTGGGTTTCATCTGCCATTGTGCTGCCCAGTCACATGGCTTTATTAGATCCCTTTCCACTTCTTCAAAGTCTTCTCTACGCCTCACTGACCTACATAATTTTCTGTCATCTGCCAGTATCCACCTCGTTGTTCAGTCCCTGTTCCAAAGACGCTGTTGTACGTACCATAGCAGGACAAAGAGGTCTTCTGTGTCGGTCCCGGTTCCCTAGTCGAATGCGGAACCCGACACGAGATTTCCAAGCTTCTGCAGCCATTTGTAATATCTATTGAGGATGTGCCCTGTGGTGCTGTCAGATGTCAAAGGCACTTCCTGAAAAGCTGAAACAAAGGAAACGGGTTGAAAGCCCCATGGTGCTGATGTGACTGGTGCCTAGGAAACCTCCCCTTCAGATGGCCATTGCCACATGCTATTAGCTACCCAAGAGTCTGTGGGCAAGAAACAGCAACTCAGCTACTCCCAAAATAGCCCTGGACAGAGAGGAGACCCCATTCTGTGCGTAACTTCCCCCTCCCCCAGCATACACACATCCACACGCTAAAACACAGGCAGGTGAGGGCAACTCTGCTTGGGATGGAACAGAAAAGTGACAGCAGCAGAGGTGTTAAATGATCCAACATTTACGCACAGATCTGCAGAGAGATTTAGACTCCTAATGTCTACTGAAATCCTGTGTGGCCCTGTGCCTTCATTCCTTAAGAGGTCACAGGGAAAGATGTTTCCAATGTGCACTCAGGGGATTTCCTGTGAGTTGATAACCAAGTTCTGAGTGGTTCCCTGGCCTGAAATCTCTCCATTACAGGGAGGACAAGTGATGAATCTTTCCCTACAGAGGGTAATTGTCATCCTCATCATCGCCCTTAATAATAACAACAGCCCTTTTCAATTCTGTCAGGCCTTCCTTTAGAGACGTTCTGACCTCTATGAAGACAGTCTCCCCAAACAGCTCTAAGGCTACGTCTATTCTAGGAGCTAGGGATGGAATTCCCCTGCTCCCGTACACATATCGTGGCACCTCGATGAAAGCTCACGTGACCATCCTTCTTCCTTAAACACTGTCCTTAGACAGAGAGGGACACATTCCAACCTGTGTTCAGGCCCTGTGCTGCACCCCTGTACTTCCCACAGAGGCACAAACACACAGAGGTATTTCCTTACCTTTATACAGGCAGGAGATGCCATCTTCAGTCACTGTTTCAGACAACAAGTCACAGTAATGGTGGATAGTATTTCCTAGACAGACAATGAATCTCATTACTTTTCAAATCCTTTGCTGAAAACTGCGAAAGATGCAGCCATTCTCCCAAGACAGCCCTTGGGAAATTAAATACATTCCTTACACCTGTTCCCAAAGCACATTAGATAAAGCATCAGAAGCCTAGAAGTCACTGAGAGACTGATTTCCAAAGGAGATTGAATTCACATCATGCTGGTTTCCCCTAGGCGCAGCCAAAGAGTTGTTGTGGGCAGGGGAAGTTGGTGCGGTCAATAGAGCTAAGTTGCTCCCTTCATCTTGGAAGACATGTTAATTTTTTCTCTCTCTCTATCACACACACACACATACACCCACCCACACAGAGGGCCGGCTTTAGGCAGCGCGGGGCCCAATTCAAACAGTTTCGATGGGGCCCCGGCAAGGATGACAAAAAATCAACCACAACAACCACATATATAAAAAAACACGTGGGGCTTGTACTCACTGGGTGGCGCTCTGGGTCTTTGGCAGCACTTCGGCGGTGGGTCCTTCACTCGCTCCAGGTCTTCGGCGGCACTGAAGGACCCACTGCCGAAGTGCCGCCGAAGACCCAGAGCGCAGCTAGGTGAGTAAAAATTAAAAAGACGCCTCTAGCCAGGGAAGGGATCCTCACTGGGTGCAGGGCCCTCTTAGGCGCGCCCCCCCACACACACACACTTACTTTCAGGATTCTGGTGCTGTCGGAGGGAACAGAGCAGCAGTCTAGAAAAGGGCTTTGAAGGAAGCAGTTCAAGAAAGCTCGAGTGAAGTTGCTCTGCTTACCAATGAACAGGGCTGCAGAATGTCTGATTGTTGTCTGTGAGCTTTCCAGGTACTCTAAGGCCTGGAACAGGAATTTGGGGATGTGGCTCTTGTTGTTCTGCATCTAGGAAGAAAGGAGGAAGAAACGCACAATATACAAATGACATGTTCTTCCCACAGCGACTAGTCCAGGGAAGCCAAAGCATAGAGCCAGGTCATGGCAACAGCCAGTATGAGCCAATGCGCCACAGCAGCACCTCTCTGGAGTTACTATTGTGTTCTCCAGAACCTCAGCTTTCATTTTCAAAGACAAACGTTTGCAGGTCTGACAGTTGAGGAGAAAATGTTCAAAAATGTGAAGGGATTGTAACTCCTGCAGAAATGAACCAACAGAGAGCCTGGAATAGAGTCCTGCCACCCGACGGAAGCAGATGGATACTCAGGGTCTGGGGTTAAAAAGGTCTCCCTCAAGTCCACTCTCAAGGCACAAGGAATTGACCTACCAAGCACTTCCAGGCACACTTCATGAGCTGTGTGGAGCCATCCCAGGCCATGCTGCGGAACAACATCTTCAAATGAGCCCACCTGAGAAACACTGCGCAGCGGAAGAGCGTCAGTTTGCATCGCTGCAAGAGAAGGTGAGACCAAGAGGATTCTCACTGAGAGAGGGACAGTCTGGGGGACATGGAGCCTTCCCCGTCCCTTGTTCTCCTGCTTTTCCTGCTAGTGGAGGAGATTCCTGTCATTTGTTGTACACAGGAGTGTGCTCAGGAGAGGGAATTGGCTGGAGCGAGCCAGAGCCGTCCTGTCTTTGGATGGTTTGGAGTGGTTGACCAGGGCCCTGCGCTTTGGGGGGCCCCGCACTTCAGGGGGATGCAGGACGTGGGCCATGCAGGGGCCAGGAGCAGGACTCCCGGTCCCACTATGCTATGCCCCACCTCGCCAGCTCCCAGCGTCCTTCTGGAAATGAGCGGGTGGGGGTTTGGGGGGAGGGGAGGAATAGGGATGGGGCAGGGGGCGGAGCAGGGGTGAGAAGAGGTGGGGTGGCACTTGGGGGAAGGGATGGAGTGGGGCTGGGGCTTAGGACAGAGTAGGGGGTGTTGTCCCAGGCCCTGCGCCCCTCTATGGACGGCCCTGGAAAGATTCATAAGAGATCTCCACAGCTCAGTCCTTAGGCGCAAAGAGACTGCATGAGAGCGTGAGTCAGCTTGGGGATCCCAAAGAGTCGGACCAAAGGGGCCCCAGATCAGGCTTCCCTCCACATCCCAGCTGGCCCAACGAAAGAGGGCAATGTTCGGTGAATTCTGGGAAGCTGGGACCTGGAGAAGTTCTCTCAGGAGCTCCAGGGAAGAAGTCAGGGCAGCTGCACCCACTTTCCAGAAGGCTGTGGGCAGATATCAGCTCCCTGAAGTGAAGGGCACTTACAGATCTGTGCTCCCTTTTCTCTTGCTGCCTCTTGTTGTGAACCTTTGGATGCAGCAGCCCGAAGGCCTGAGGCCTGTCTTTGCAGGAGAGGGTCAGGGCTCTTTCCCAGAAGAAGGCTTTTCTTCCCAATTGCGCTGTGAGAATGGATGAGGCACTGGGCTCCAGCATGGAGTGAAGCAGGGAGGAGAAGACTCTGCTTGGGCAAGGGGCTCTGGCCATTAATGGAGTGGGGGCCCCAGGGGATTCTGGCTCTTTGCTCTTCAGGAAATAATGACCGTGGCACTTACCAGTGTCACACTCTCATCCCGGTCTTCAAGATGCAGCAGCAGCGGGAGCAAGCAGTGGATCATTTCCTGCTGCACGATGGGTTTGTCTGGGTCCTTCACGCTGCTCACCACGTTGCCAAGCAGTAAAATGGCAGCGGAGCGCACACTGCCCCTCTCCTGGCAATGACACACAGGGAGTGGGGAAGCCCGGTTAAAGCCAGGCAGGATCAGAGCATAACGCGACAGAGTCATAATCCGCACGCTGCTCTGGATCCCCTGTGATAACTGACTTGGGTCGCGGGAGCTGTGAGGCCACCAGGCCAGCGCCATAGACATCTTGTGCAGAACAGGGCCTGAGACAATGTGCAGGGCCGTGCAGCCCCATGGTGTCCTAGACGCAATGTCTGTCTGGAGAGCACAGAATCCTAGACCCCTAGAAGATGAGGGGAGAGGGAGGGAAGGCTGCTGGAGACCGGTCTGGGGAAGGGGAGGAGCAGCTGCTGGAGCCTTTCAGGGAGGTGCTGCTACAAAACACAGCAGTTCTTTTGCTCCTCGGTGCCCCTGAGAGGCGGGCCATTCCCGACCCACCTCTTTCCTGCTGGGAACCTCCACCTCTTTGGGGGCCGGTGTTCTCCAGACAGCTGGTCGCCTGCCCAGAGCCAGGCCCCTCTCCCCCAGGCCAGGCAGCAGCAGGGGCTGGGAGCATGGCGCTGAGGCTGAGGTTTGCGGAGAAGAGCTCTGACAGGGAGGTGGCTGAGCAGGAGATTCCCCACCCATGGCAGGGGCACCCCTTGGAGGCTCGATGGCAAGGCTGAGGGGTGGGAGACAAGGGGATGGGGAGAGAGAGACAAGGGCACCAGAGACAGGCGGAGGGGGGGGAATGGGGTTCTCCTGTGTTTCCCAGCCTTACGTCATCAATGAAGGGACGAAGGCTGACTGCAATGTCCTGGGAGATGGAGCCAAGCCCCTCCCCATTCAGGAGGTAGATGATGTGTCCAGCTTGATGCATGGCCCCCATGACACGCACTCCGTCCTTGTCACAGAACATGTCCATGATCGCTGGCAGCTGGGCCCGTAACGATTGCACCTGCAGCAATGGAGAAGGCAGCTCATTACTATCCTGGATGACAGCCTGGGGCATATGCTGGCCCATCCCACTCCCACCTATGAGACACCACGGCTGGCATAGCCGCCCAACGGGGCACAAAGTCATTCTCCTGTCACTCTCTGCCAGCTGCTCACTGTAACCTTTGTCTTTGCTCACCCGCCTCCCCCATTGCATCACATCTGCAATCAGGGGTCAGCTCATGGGAGCAGGGACCACGTCGTGCCTTGATTTGCTCAGTAAAGCACCTCCAACATTCGAGTGCTGTGCGTTAAACAACAAGGCTTGTGTGGGGATCTCGCTCTCATTGCTGAGCTATTTGATAGACATCGGCTTCCTCGGTCCCCCGGGCAATCCACGCCTCTCACCTTTTCTGGCTGGAGCACAATACTGCCAAGGCCTCGCAGACTGAGCCGACATACAATGGGATTTTTATCTTGGGTCCATTCCATGAGCTGCGCCTGGAGCTCTGATTTTGTCATTATTGTCTCAATGGAAGGACTCTGGAGAAACTGGAAAGAGCCAAATCAACATCGGGTTGAGGAGCAGAGGTCTTCCTGTGGGGTCTGTTCCCTGGACACTCATCTTTACCAAAAGGCCACTTACTCCCATACAACGTCTCTGGTGTGTAGGGAGCCAGGTGCTGCTCTTTCAGTTGGTTCATTCCCAGAACTTAGACTAATGCACAAGTCACAAATAAACCCCCAGGGAAAGGGGAATCTCCAGGCCTCACTGAGTGCCATGGAGCGACCCCTGGGGCAGAAGAAAAGCAGAACCCCAGGAAAAGGTGAGGAGAGAAGCATGGCCTTGGGGCACTGGAGAAACATCTCCTCTTGTCACATGATCCCACCTAGGCACATCCAGCCAGGAGCGATCTCACCCTGTCTCTCCCTCCCATTCTGTGCCATGCCCCACCACCATCCATGTGCGGAGAGGAGCTAGCTGGCTGTAGGCTGCTGAGCTGCTGACAATGTGCCCAGAGCTTACTGGCCTCAGCTGCTCTCCAGAAAGCCCACTTGTGCCTGTCAACTAAAGAATCTCACCTCAGTGCAGAAAGTCATGGCGATATTTCTCTGCTGCTCCTCCTTCTCCCTTTGAACAGTGGTGACGGCCTCTCTGAAGACGGCAGGGAGCTGAGGGTTCTCAAACTCGATCATGGCTCTGGAACATGGAGCAGAAAGCCCCTTGTGGTTATCAAGGGGGAGAGAGAGTTCCTCTCTAGTTGCTGGGCTGAGATGGCAGCCTGGAACAGAGGAACATTTCACCCGGAAATCCCATTCCCAAGAGAGACCCACTGAAGAGGAACCTTTGGGCTCCTACCTTGCAATCAGGCCAACACCTTGCGAATAGTAATATCGTGAAGATATCATGTCCCAACCCTGCTGAAATTGGATGCTGGCAAATTCCTTCCAGTATCCGGGCATGGAAAAAAGAGTCTTCACAGCCTCCACCGATGTGCTAAAGACAAAAAATACCAGTGTCAGGTAAAGAGATCAGCCCCGAGCATGGCAAAGCTGCACACGCCCTGGCACACACAGCATGGACAGCAGGAGCTAGCCTCCCCGAGGATAGATCCAGTGTGATATCATGGTGCTTCCCTGCCCAATGGGCCCTGTCGACACTGCAGTTTCATTGAGTTTGTAACCAGTTAGTGACACTGTAGCTTCTGAAGATGGTTGGTGTCATCACTCAATGCGGTTGAATACTTGATTCTTTACTGTGACAGGTAACAGGACTCAAGCGGGCATGTGGGGCCAGATCCTTAGTTGGTGTAAGCGAGCCTGGGCTAACTATAGCACCCGAACTAATGATGGCCATGAACAGCCCACATGTGATTAGCAGAACAAATCTGTTCTTCCTTTTCCTTTCAGTCATTACCTTAGGGGGTTGAGGCAGCTGGATCCCTCCTCGGGGCTGGATGTCGTGCTGGCCATGTAGGTCCCTGGCAAGTGCAGATCCATCACATACTGCACTTGCCTGACGCAGAGGATGAGCATCTGGGGATACATTTCCAGGATGGCTTCTCGGTATCCCCATAGGAAAAGGACCTCGTAAATGGTCCTCATTGCCTGGAGGGGGGAAAGAATTTCACTCCACTATCCCAATCTGCCACCTGCCCCCATTGCCATTCGCTATTGTCCTTTTCTCGGGTCTCATTTCCTCCCCAGCCTATTACAAAAGAGGATTGGCTCCTGAGAGGGGAGGAGAGATTTGGAGGGTCCTGAAACTTTACCCATTCCTGGAACGGAAGCAGGATGGAGCCCTACGGAACGGTCAGAAGAGTCTGGATGACGTTATTCCCCATTATTTCGCTTAATGGTGCAGACTCTGTGCTTTGGGTTTCCAGCCATGACTGGACGGGCTGAAACCATCCTGAGGAGATCTGTTCTCATAGCCCCAGTGTTTCTGGCCCAGTCAAAAGTACCGGACATCTCATGATCCCGTGCTGGGAAGATTTCTAGTCACAATTTAGAGAGCCAAAAACCTGGATACTTCCAAGAGACACCCGAACTGCACCTGCTCACTAAAGAGCCACCTAGAGCAGCAAACAGAGCCAGGGCACTAGCAGATAAACCGCTTCAGATCAGTAACTTTTCCTGGGCGAAGCTTTATTTACACCTCTTTGGTTTGCTAGGAGGTGGCCAGGACACACCAAGGCCTGGTCTGCATTACAGAGTTATGTCAACGCAAGGCCCCTCACCCAGCATCACCCTAACGATGGAATTTCCTTCCCATCGGCAGAACTGCCCCTTGGTGCCAAAGTCATAACTCCACCTCCACAAGTGGCAGAGAATCCAGGTGGATGCAGTTAGGTCGATACAGTGTCAGTGTAGACACAACGTCGCGTACGTCAACTGGCTTTCAGGAGCCTTCCCACAATGCCCCACCCTGACCGTACAATCGAGACGAGCGCTTCTGGTGAGGACGGGCACTGCTGACACAAGCAGCAAAGTGCAGACACACACAAGGGGTGGAATTGCTGTGGCGGCTGTATGCCGAGGTTATGTAGGTCGGCTTCATTGTGTAGTGGAGCCGTGGCCTGAAGCTAAGAAGGGGTGAAGCTCCCACACACAGATGCACCCTCCTCCCCGCGGTGGCGGGTTCTCAAAGTGACATCTCAAATCTCACTTACAGCCAGGGACACATTGCCGCTCTTCTCCTCCCGGCGTCTCTGCTGGAGCTTGTCCAGCAGCTGCCGCAGCACCTCCCTGGGGAGCTGTGGTTCTTCCCCCAAGGCCTTCCACAGCTCAATGGCACATCTGCAGATTCAGAAAGAGAAGTCAGACCTTCCCTGCTTGGCCACCTCTTGCCCTCCCCAGGGAGAGGCTTGGAAAGCGGGCAGGAAAGGCGTCTGTGAGAGGAGACACCGATTGGTGCAGGGAGGCTGAGGCAGGGCAAGTCCCGTCAGAGAAGGTTGTATTTATTCCTTTCCCCGAATGGGTTATTGTTCCTGAAGCTAGCACCGCTGTTTCCAGGACAGTGACCATGATCTGACCACAGAGTGACCAGCACAGTGTGACCACCAGACTGTGCAACATTCTGCTCTGTTACGCTAGGCTCAGTCCCGAGGAACTTGCCTGACCTCACTGGAGTTACTCTGGCTATTTGGGGGTGTAACTGAGACCCAGCATTTGGCCAAGTGTCTCTTAGCAGCTGAATCCTACTGCAATGTGGTGGACGGGATCAGACACTGACTCAGAACATGCCCTGATAGGAGAGGATTCAGGAGCTTGGAAGGGGAGATTGTACTGCCCAGTGTGACAGAGCTGGAAGGAAACTAGTACTGAAATCCCCCTCCTCTCTTCTCTCCATTCTTGCTGATCTAAGCACTGCTGGTCCCCCCAGGCATCCGCACAGGAAGACTGCAGACAGATCCAAAAGGCTTCCAGTCATTTGACTTCCAAGTTTGGTGAGGAAGGTCGGACATGGTGGTCAAGCCCTGGGGACACTGAGAACTAGGTTGGACAAACCAAGAGCAAATGGCCTGGATTTAAGGTCTTCAGGATGCTTGACTGAAATTCTGTGCCAACGCTGCCGAGTTTCTATAGCTTCTGAGCACAGACCCTGGAAAGCACTGGGGCTGCTTCAAGGAATTCAAATCTGAAAGGTTTACAAATCAAACATTCAAATCAATATGAAAACCAACACTGTATTCCTCTGGTAACGGAACTGGGTAAGAAATTCAGTTTCTTTCATGCTGCTCTTCAATTCTCTCTCCCATGTGACACAGATTTGTCTATGGTCAGTGCAGAACTGCATTGCAGAGGATGCTGAGGAAAGACGGAGTTTTGACCTCTGGCGAGGGTCCAGTTGGGTTTCACGGCCCCTAGGCACATGCAGTGGTGAGCTCCAGCCGGTTCGCACGAACCGGTTGTTAAATTTAGAAGCCTTTTTAAAACCGGTTGTTCCAGGACAACCAGGTTCTAAAAAGTTTTTAAATTTAACAAAGCTCGGGCAGCTGTCCACCCGGCCCCCGGCCCCAGCTCACCTCCCCCTCTCCCCTGAACGCTCCGCCCTCCTTCCCCTCCCCCTCCCCTGCTTCCCGCCAATCAGATGTTCGCGGGAAGCCTGAAACGAGGAGCAGGCAGGTAAGCCGGGCGGGGCGGACGGCACGTGTGGCCCAGTCCAGCTCCACTTTGAGCGGCTCCCCCTGGCCCCAGCCAAGCTCCCCAGCCCGGTCTGGTCCCGGCTGAGCGGCTCCGACACGGCCCAGCTCGGGACCCGCAGCACCGGCGCCGGTGCCGGCCCGGGGAGTCGGGCCCCACGGTTCCGGTCGAGCGGCTCGGCCCCGGCCCTGCCCAGGGAGTCGAGCCCCGCGGTTCCGGCCGAGCGGCTCGGCCCCGGCCCGGCCCGGAGAGTCGGGTCCTGTGGCTCCAGCCGAGCGGCTCGGCCCCGGCCCGGCCCAGGGAGTCGGGCCCCGCAGTTCCGGCCGAGCGGCTCGGCCCCGGCGCCGGCCCGGGGAGTCGGGTCCCGCGGCTGCAGCCGAGCAGCTCCGGCTCCGGTGCCAGCCCGGGGAGTCGGGCCCCACAGCTCCGGCCCCGCTGCCGGGCGAGCGGCTCCAGCCCCGGTGCCAGCCCAGGGCGTCGGGTCCCGCGGTTCTGGCCGAGCAGCTCTGGCCCCAGTGCCGGCCCGGGGAGTCGGGCACTGCTGCTGGCCGAGCGGCTCCAGCCAGACCCGGCCTGGAGAGTCGGGCCCCGCGGTTCCAGCCGAGCGGCTCCAGCCCCAGTGCCGGCCCAAGGAGTCGGGCCCCGCGGTTCCGGCCGAGCGGCTCCAGCCCCGGTGCCAGCCCGGGGAGTCGGGCCCCGCGGCGCCGGTTGTGGTCCTGGTGGAGTGGACCCGGTCCGGCTCCAGGCAGTGTGGTAAGGGGGCAGGGAGGGGGTGGGTTGTGGGGGGTTGGATAGGGGTCAGGGCGGTCAGAGGGCAGGGAACAGGGTGAATGAATGGGAGCAAAGGTCCCGGGGAGCAGTCAGGAAAGAGCAGGGGTTGGATGAGGTGGTGGGGGCACTCAGGGACAGAGAGAAGGGGTGGTTGGATGGGGTAGGGGTCCTGGGGGGCCATCGAGAATGAGAGGTGGGGTTGGGTGGGTGGCAAGGGGCAGTCAGGGGACAGGGAAGGGGGGGATGGGTCAGAGGTCCTGGGGGGGGTGTCAAGGAACATGAGGCGTTGGATGGGGCACGACCCCCCCCGGGGGGGGGAGGAGGGAACTGGTTGTTAATATTTTGGCAGCTCATCACTGGGCACATGGGGACTGTGTTATAAACACCTCAGCTGGATGGCTCTGCAAAGTGATCGGCAATAACAGCAGGACTCAGAGTTCACAACGTATTGAGATGAAAAGAGGCACTCACCCATCTCAGAGCTGTTATTGCCGGCTGTCTGCAGACTCAGGCAGGCTGCACTGCATTTACGCTATGGTCACGTGTGGATCATTTATTTATTTTGCAACAATTAGGTCTTGAACTTTCTGTCTTAAGAGATTTACCTCTGCTGTGCAGCTCCATAAGGTTGAGTGTGTTTTTTCACCACTTCCTCAGCCATGGAATAACTAGGGATCTGACTGCAGGTAACAATCCTGCACTGGTCCCCAGGGGACGGACAGATGGACCTCATGGGCCTTTTCCATCTCTGCCTTCTCTCACACAATAGGGAGCAGCCAGACCTCATGACCCAGGGATGTGGAGTGAGCCCCAAAGTCATTTATTGGCCCTGTACTGGATGGGAGAGGAAGTGGGGTGACCCATAGAAATCAGGACAGTGCTGGAATTCTTCAGAAAACTGGCATGTCTCCATCCTGGGGAGTGCAGGAGGAGGGTTGGCTCCTCAGTGGTTGGGCCTGGGCATCTCCTCTTAGTGAGCATGGACAGCTCTCTGCACAGCAGGAAACTCCCTCCAACTGTGTCAGCCCGACGGACCCTTCCCGGACTGTGGCCTGTCAGTAGGAGCAGGAAGAGAAATAATGGCCTGAGGTGATAACAGAGCAGCTCCCTACCTGTCCGAGGACAGCGTGTGCGCCACACAGCTCAGAACCACGTCCTGAAGGTGGGGACGAGCCAGCAAGGCCGTGGCCCTCAGCGCTGCTTTTCTGGCTCTGGGATCACAGACGTTGTCCAGCCAGATTAAGATACGTCCCACGACGTCTCCAACCTGGAAGAATGCCAGAAAGTTGAGGGATGGATTTATCCATGAGTGGCCTTCTCCCAGGTAACCCCTCCTGGCAGCCCTGCAAGCCGCCTCTCACCTCGGTTGCCCATCTTGGCTCCTCCATAATGTCAAGAAAGAGGCTTTGACAAGTCCAGGAACCCCAGCCTTCCTGAGGTCTGGTTTAGTATCTTAAAGCTCAGAAACACACACAAAAGCCTTCCCCCAAACCTTACCGTGGGCACAGCCCAAACTCCCCTGCTGTCCCAGGGCCTTCCCTGCCTTAGCAAACTGCTCTCAGCCCTGCTCTCAAGGGCTTCCCTGCAGGAGCCTTTCCTCCATCTCTGCAACTTCCTGCTGATCTCTCTAGCACAATCAGTTCCTCCAGGCCCGTGCTTCTCAACCCAGTTTCCATTGTGGGCCCCATATGTGTTGTGTGGGGCACATCCAATACCACCTGTTTGGCCCTGAGGATGTCCCAGGTAGAGAAGCGCTGCTCCAGACCCAGCTGGTTCCACTGATGTACCCCAGAGCCCATCCCAGAGATGGCAGGCAGGGCTAGTTGGACGGGGCTAGCCAGCTCCAGGCCCCAGCCCTAAGGAGAACCTCTACACTGCAGGATTTTAAAACCTGCCGTAACCAATCTCAAAGCCGGGTCTCTAACCTCGGGCTCAGGCTATGGCACTGGGAACAGCAGTGCAGACCTGGAGACTTGGGCTGGAGCCCCCTCGTCCCCAGGCTTCAGAGCTCAAGTTCCAGCCCAAGCCCAGAAGAGGCTGCATTGCCGTTTGGCCCCACAGTGCCAGCCCTGGGAGCCCACGTCCATAGGGCCAGGCTTTCCGGCTCCTGCTGCAGAGTTTGCAGCACGGGGTAGACAGACCCGAAAGGGACAAGCCGCCCCCTCGGGCTCTTCCATGAGGAATTGGTCATTGCTCTTTCCTCTCTCGAACAAGGAGCAGGAGCTACAACCCGGGTGGCTGGATTCTGGTGCCCTGTTCTGCTAGCAGGAGTTAGAGCCCTGCACAAATCAATCTGCTGATTGGGGGCCATTTGTTAACTTCCCCCTCGGACCTGCTGGAAACAGGGAACTCGGCCAGAGACAGGGACGACCTGCAGGAAACCCCAGGAACAGGCAGGTTTGGGGAGGAAGCTCAGGCTGAGGAGTCTGTTCGTTTATTAGTTTCTGAGTTTCCAGGAAAGCCAAAGCCCAGGAAGGGAATAAGTCTGCACTTAGGCGCCATGGGCAGGCGGTATCTGGGGAAGGGCAGGAATGTCACCTATTTCCAGGCCGAGCGATTGAAGGCAACGTTTAAAGGACTGCAGGGAATGTGAACCCTGATTCCTTTCTGGATAACCCCACCTGCGCAGGCTTGGGCAACTCAAGGAGCTCTCTGGGCTTCAGTTTCCCCAGGTGTCAAACGGGTTGAATTCCTACCTCCCAGGAGGGTGGTGGAGCTTCATTAATCAGGGGGAATAATGACTCTGAGAGCCTCCTACCCAGGGGTTGTAGAAATGAAGTCTGCCAGAAACCTCCCTAGGCCAGTCTAATTCACGGGGGAGGCACTCAGATCCTGTGGGGATGGGCAGCAGGATCAGAGCTAGGGAGAGACAGAGAGAAAAGTGCAAAGCCAAATTCCTCCTGATCCTTCAGCTGGAAAAACAAGGCCCCGCAGCATGTCTGAGGAAACCAGAGTGGAGGCCCATGGGCCGACTAGGTAAGTGCTGCGCTGCCAGGGCCGGGGCTATCGCTCCCCTTCAGTGGGGCTGGGCTGTCCTCAGGGACGTGTCAGAGCTCCAGCGGGCAGAGAACACGCTAAACACCGGACGCCGCGGATCCCCGCGGCCAAGCGATGAAGGGAAAGGGGCTCAGCCAACCTTCACAGCACCATGCCCGTGTGTCCCAGGAACGGTTTCCTAGGAGAGGAAATTCTCCCCTCCCCCTCTCTGCGCAGCATCCCCCTGCCCCACGGCGGGAGTCTCTTACTCTCTCCATCTTGTCTCCGTGTAGAGATACGATGGTCCTCAGCTCTTCCTCGGCGGCTTGAAATCGCTCCAGGGTGGGTGTCGTCAGACCCTTCACGGCTCTCATCAGCAGGGCTTGGAGCTGGGCTGAGGGAAGCTGCTCCCCGGGGGTCTGCAATGAACAGGGACAGAGCCTGTCGGGACTGAGTATTTCCATTGCTCAGCTGCCCTGGAACAGTCTGTCCCGGCGGGAGGCTGGCAGCGCCCAGTGAGCGTGGAGACTCCGGCTGAGCCCTTTTCTTGACAAACCTCAACAGGTGCCGAGGTTTCCTCAGTCTTTCATACGCTTCCCCCTCCCCTCTGCCTGAGAAGAGATGGGAGCCTCTCAGCCGGTGCGGGGACCCCAAGGGCACCCCATTTCCTCCCTCTCTAGCCCCTCCCCCCAGGAAGCCCAGCTTTTGCTGAGAAAGCCTCATTGGCCTGCAAAGCCCAGTCAAGTTGCTTGTTGAGTGCAGCCGAGGGGTCACTGCAGAACCTGCCCCATGTCCCATCCCACCCCGAGCACCTGAGCAGATTGGCTCAGCAACTCTAGCAGCCCACAGTGTCTGCGAGGAAAGGACTGAGAACAGGGCCCAAATGGAAATGCCTCTTCCTTCCCCACCCTGCAGCGTGTGGTGCTGCCACAAAACAGGCAGGAATCGCCGGCAGAACAGAAAGTAGCTTCGACTGAAGGAGCAAGTCTGCCTGGCTGAGGAGAATCCCAAACTGTGGGCCTCTGGGGCCAGCCCCCCGTGGGTCAGAACTCACTGGGCACAATGTTACTGCAGGGGGGCTGGTTCCAGGGTCACCTAAACCTAGGGCCTGGGGTGCTGGAGGCCTTTGCCCTGGTGTCTCAGGCACCTCCTGAGTGTTACTGCAGCTGGCCTGCGTGGCTGGATTAGCACCATCTGTCCTGGATGCCAGCAGCTGAGGATGCAGTAGAGCACACCAGAGCGACACACTCGCATAGATACTCCTGGCACAGGGGATCCAACCTGGGATTTCTGGAGTTTAGTGCAGGAGCCTCTCCCGCAGGAGCTAAAACCCGACTGGTTGTTAGCTAAGGCTCTAGAGCAGACACCTTTTATCTCTGTCTCTAAGTGGTCCTGGTGCCGCTAGACGGGCCAGAACACCCCACCCAGCAGGTGTGTGGGTTACCCCTACAAGTACAGGGAGGGGCCTGGTAGGATTTTCAGCAGTGCCTGTGTCCCATGGAGAGTGCATCAGAATCAGGCACCTGAGTCAGGCACTTCTGCGAATCCCACTAAGCACCTCTGAACTTCTTGAGGTGCCTGAACCCCTTTGTCAACTTAGGCCTTGTTCAAGCAACCCAGAGAAACTCGTAAAGACTGGCTGGAGTCGATCACACTTGAAGAGTGTTTCTTTTCAGCTCCCTGAGCAAGGGGCAGGTAGGTCTCCTGTCAGAGATCCCAGCTCCGGGAGATATTAATACACCCAGCAGGGGAGGCTTTCCAATAGCACAGTCACAAAGCGTCATTACCATGGTCATATGGGAGCTGCTTGGTAATGAGGGGGTGGGAGTGCGCTCTTCTTCCTGCTCTTCTGGGCTCCCTTTTTCCCACTTCCCCTGCGACTCCGACGCCTCCTTCTTCGTCCCTGGAGCAGAAAGAAACATTCGTAACATTTCCCTTTTCCATGTAGTATCCCTGGTTTACAGAGGATGGAAGTCGGGCCCAGAGCCCTGAAGCCACTTGCCCAGGGTCAGACTGAAGGTTGTTGGCAGCTAAGCAGAGAACTCCGATCTCATGGCTCTTCGCTGGGGGCTTTTACCACACGAGGCTTCCTCGGACCTAGGGGCCAGGTTCTTTGCCGTGGTGTATTCTACTTATCCCCTCCCCTTGCACACCTTCCCTGTCAGTGATGGGCAACGGGCCTCATTTGCATTTAACCCCCCAAGAAGTAATGGCTCAGCTCTGGTATGGTTCCCAGGTGTCACCTGCTGAGACCTCTGGAGCATTTTACTGATGAAATGGACCCGATCCAGGAGACAAGAAATGATTTCCTACAACGTCCAGCCTCTCTGTTCTCCTTACAGCCCGGAGCAATGTTAGTACTCCCCACCCCACAGTGCCAGACCCCCAGAGGGGGGTGACCTGACACACTCAGCTCTCCCCACCTCAGAGATGGACCTCAGCCACCCTTGCCAAAAGGATCTGGCACTAAATGGATTCCAGAGTCTGAGGTACCCATCAGGGCCGGCTCCAGGCACCAGCCGAGCAAGCTGGTGCTTGGGGCGGCAGATTCCAAGGGGCGGCAGTCCGTCCAATCCCATTTTGGGGGGGGGGGGGGCTTTGCTGCTGCCGCCGCCTCGGCAGGTTTTTTTCTTTTTGGTTTGCTGCTCCGGCGGCAGCGCAGAGGAGGGGAGCTGCTGGGAGCGGTGCCAGGTCTGCAGCAAGCCCGGCACGGCAGCCCGCCCACCGGAGCGGCGTGGAGCCCTCCCAGCAGGCGGCGCGAGCACCCCGCCTAAGGAAGCCCTGGCCACCCCCCTTGTCTCCACCCCCCGCGCTAGCTGGAGTGTGCACTCCGCTGCCCGGGGGCTGCAGGGCTCGGAGTCCCCCTGCACCCGCGCTCCCGTCGCCCCGCAGGGATTTTTTTTCTTTTTGGTTTTTTATTTTTTCTTCCCTTCGGTGCTCCGGCCGGCTGGGCGGTTTGTTTCACGCCCCCCCCTCCCCCCCTGTCGCTCCGACCGGCCAGCAGGTTTCCTGCTGCCCCCTCCTTTGCTGCTACGGCCGGCAGGTTTGTTCACCCCCCTTCGCTGCTCCGGCCGGCTGGGCGGTTTGTTTCACGCCCTCCCCCCTTGTCGCTCCGACCGGCCAGCAGGTTTCCTGCTGCCCCCTCCTTTGCTGCTACGGCCGGCAGGTTTGTTCACCCCCCTTCGCTGCTCCGGCCGGCTGGGCGGTTTGTTTCACGCCCCCCCCCTTGTCGCTCCGACCGGCAGGTTTGTTTCGCGCCCCCCCTTCGCTGCTCCAGCCAGCAGGTTTGATTCATCCCTCCCCCCGCCCCCTTCATCACTCCGACCGGCCGGCAGGTTTCCCACCCACCCCCTTTGCTGCTCCGGCCAGCAGCTTGGTTTCCTGCCCCCCCCCCACTTCGCTGCTCCGTCCGGCCGGTTTGTTTTGAGCCCCCCCCTTGTTGCTCCGACCGGCCGGCAGGTTTCCCGACCCCCCCTTTGATGCTCCGGCCGGCTGGCTGGCAGGTTGGTTTCCCCCCTTTGCTGTTTCCGCTGGCTGGCAGGTTTGTTCCCCCCACCCCATCGCCACTTCGGCCCCTGCACAATTTTTTTTTTTTTTTTTGCTTGGGGTGGCAAAAAAGCCAGAGCCGGCCCTGGTACCCATCGCTGTCCCGTGAGAAGGCCCTGATGTGTAAGGCTTGTAGGGTGACTGGTGTGAGTATTCCTCACATGCTCCTCGCTAACCATGTGGATTGAATCCTCACCTGTAGGATCCAGTTCAACTTTCCCTGTATCCTCCTGCAGCTTCACGTCCTCTGACTCCACCTGGTTCTCAGCTGCTATCTTCTTCCGGGACAAGTGCCTCCACCTTCTTTGTGAGGAAATTGTTCTCTCCTCATCCCTGTCTGCCATCGAGGTGTCATGTTGGCTACAGACACAAAGTCTTTTCATGCCTGATAAGATGGACCATGAACATTTCCTTCTCTGGGGCTTCTCTGGCAAGGCCTGTTCTTGCTGGCTAAAGTCAGAGCATGCCCCCATTGCTACAGGTTGGACAAGCACTTTGTGCACATGGATCTCTCTGTGCTCCCTAGAGGTGAGTCTTTGGAAAAAGGAACGAAGCCTGGAATAGTAAGAAGGAGGAAATGGTTTTTTTCTGTCATTCTCTAAAGGAAGGGAATTAGTTTGCCCAGGATTCACAGGTCCATGAGACCGGTCTTTTGAAGCCATCTGCTCCTCTAATAGCCAGGACTGGTTCATACAACCGAGAACATAAGCAACCCAAGACTGCCCATCCTGGGTCCAACCAAAGGTCCATCTAGCCCATTATCCTGTGTTCAGACAGTAGCCAGTGCCCCCAGAGGGAATGAACAATACACCTACATTAGACAATCATTACATGAGACAAAAGGTTTCTATTCACAACGGGAAGGCAAGGAGTGCATTGGGGCAACTCCAGAGGAAATACTATTTATGGAGATATCAGTCTAAATTCTACACCAGTTTTGTTATCTTCCCTTTAGGTGATACCCTGGAAATTCACCCCCACTCGTCTGCTGAAAGAGAAAACAGTGGAAATCTGCCTCCAGAGAAGGTGAAAGGCTGGCGCAGGAGGGAGTTGAAAGATTCCGACGTTCAAATCAAAACGGAACGTTGAGACCTGACTGTTGCAACACTGGCCCCCACCAGTCCCTAGGACGTGGGTGGCCGACCTGAGCCTGAGAAGGAGCCAGAATTTACCAATGAACATTGCCAAAGAGCCACAGTAATATGTCAGCAGCCCCCCATCCGCTACCGCCCCAGCCCCCAGCATCTCCCTCCCGCCGGCAGCCCCCGCAATCAGCGCCTCCCCCTCCCTCCCCACTCCTTCTGCCCACCGCAATCAGCTGTTTCACAGTGAGCAGGAGGCTGTGGTGGGGAGGGGGGAGGAGCGAGGGCGTGGCAGGCTCAGAGGAAGGGGCAGGGGCCTTGGGGGAAAGGGTGGGGTGGTGGCAGGAGCTGCGGCAGAGCAGGGGGTTGAGCAGTGAGCACCCCAAAGCATATTGGAAAGTTAGCATCTGTAGCTCCAGCCTGGGAGTCAGCGCCTATGCAAGGAGCCACATAGTAACCTCTGAAGAGCCACATGTGACTCTGGAGTCACAGGTTGGCCCCCCCTGGGCTAGGAGAAGGAGGCACCAACCTGTCATGTGCGCTCTAAGGAGCAGGAAAAGAATCTTGGAATTACCTTCTGTAAA
Organism: Mauremys mutica; assembly: GCF_020497125.1. Classification (NCBI taxonomy): domain Eukaryota; kingdom Metazoa; phylum Chordata; order Testudines; family Geoemydidae; genus Mauremys; species Mauremys mutica. The sequence goes on from NC_059077.1 coordinate 134,454,200, forward strand.
AACTCATCTTCTTTCGAACACCTGTGGAAATAGCTGATTCAAGAAGTTGTTGAGAGATGGCTAGTACGCGTCTATCAGCAGCTCCTTGGGTCACCAGCCGTTGTCAACCAAGCCAGTTGGCAGACTGAAGGCAGGGCAAGAATGCTGAAGCAGAGCATTCTTTGCAGTTGGGATACGTGACATCACAATAAACTTAACCATAAACACCCCTGGACACCCACCCAGAGAGACATGGACACAGAAGAGTTCATAACATTAACAACACTCACCAGAAATCTCTAGGAATTTTGATTTTGGGAAGGGGGATTATAGACACCAATTGCACGGGTGCTCTGGGCATGGAGCACCCACAAGGAAAAAATTAGTGGGTGCTTAGCACCCACTGGCAGCCAAGCTCTGCCCTGCCTGCAGTGCATCTCGCCCGCCAGTGGCCCTAGTGAGCAACTCCTTCCGCTCCCTCCCAGCACTTCCTGCCCACCACAAAACAGCTCTTTCATGGAATTCAGGATGCTCCAGGAGGGTCGGGGTGGAGGGGGAGATGGTATACTTGGAGGCGGAGATGGGGAAGAGGCGGGGTGGGGGTTGTGGGAAGGGGTGGGATAGAAGTGGGGCGAGGGTGGAACAGGGTTAGGAAGAGAGGGGGCAGGGATTTAGAGAAAGGGTTTGATTTGGGGGTGCGGCAAGGCAGACCAGAGAAAAGGTGGGGCGGTGCTTTGGGGAAGAGGTGGAGTTGGGGAGGGGCGTGGGGCAGAGCAGAGTTGAGCACCACTGGCCAGAGGGGAAGTTGGTGCCTACTGAGGGGATGGACAAAGGACTGATAGACTCATAGAAGATGAGGGTTGGAAGGGACCTCAGGAGGTCCAACCCCCTGCTCATGGCAGGACCAACACCAACTAAATCATCCCAGCCAGGGCTTTGTCAAGCTGGGCCTTAAAAACCTCTAAGGATGGAGATTCCACCACCTCCCTCAGGAACCCATTCCAGTGCTTCACCGCCCTCCTAGTGAAATAGTGTTTCCTAATATCCAACCTAGACCTCCCCCACTGCAACTTGAGACCATTGCTCCTTGTTCTGTCATCTGCTACCACTGAGAACAGCCAAGCTCCATTCTCTTTGGAAGCCTCCCTCAGGTAGTTGAAGGCTGCTATCAAATCCCCCCTCACTCTTCTCTTCTGTAAACTAAATAAGCCCAGTTCCCTCAGCCTCTCCTCATACATCATCTGCCCCAGCCCCCTGATCATTTTCCTTGCCCTCTGCTGGACTGTCTCCGTTTTTTCCACATCCTGTCTGTACTGGGGGGCCCAAAACAGACACAATACTCCAGATTTGGCCTCATCAGTGTTGAATAGAGGGGAAAAATCACCTCCCTTGAGCTGCTGGCAGTGCTCCTACTAATGCAGCCCAATATGCCGTTAGCCTTCTTGGCAACAAGGGCACACTGAGAAGCTTGATAAGCGTTAGCATCCACTGTAATCCTCACAACACTTTCCACAGAACTGCCGCTTAGCCAGTCAGTCCCCAGTCTGTAGCAGTGCATGGGATTCTTCCGTCCTAAGTGCAGGACTCTGCACTTGTCCTTCTTGAACCTCATCAGATTTTTTTTGGCCCAATCCTGTAATTTGTGTAGGTCACTCTGGACTTTATCCCAACCCTCCAGCGTATCTACCCCACCCCCCAGCTTAGTGTCATCTGCGAACTTGCTGAGGGTGCAGTCCATCCCATCATCCAGATGATTAATGAAGATGTTGAATAAATCGGCCCCAGGACTGACCCATGGGTCAGCGGGGAGAGGGTGGAGGAGAGGAGGCTACGGTGAGCGGCGGGGACCCAGAGAGGGGGTGCAGCGGAGGAGAGGGGGAACACGGCCAGGCAGTGGTGGGCAGATGGGTCTGGGAGAAGTCGGGAAGCAGATACAGGAAGAGATGGAGCACAGGCTGGGCACCAGGGCCCAGGCATCCGGGGCCTGGTTGGCGGCAGCTGTGCCAGGGGAGGCTTAGCCTCCCCGCCTATTATACCCACCGCCTGTGCTTCCACTGAGGGGTCTCTGGAGTCTCAATGTTCCCCGGCGCTCGCCTTCCCTGACAGGCCTGAGCAACCAGAGCTTGTCACTAGACCACTCCCAGCCTCCCCGCGGGGAGCGTATGGACCCAAACAGGCTGGAGACAAGTTGACACAGAAATCACTGGGGACTCGGGGAGCATCTTCAGCTGTGGAGGGTGACACGCCCCACAGGAGCTGAATTTCTGACTCGGGGCTGAGCAGGGCAGGGTGGATGCGCAGCACAGCCGTGAGGCTGTCCACGGCTGCCCAGAGGGGAGGGCAAGTGGGGCAATTTGCCCCAGGCCCCGGGCCCAGCAGGGGCCCCCACGAGAGTTTTTCGGGGCCCCTGGAGCAGGGTCCTTCACTTGCTCCAGGGGCCCCGGAAAACTGTCGTGGGGCCCGGCCCGGGCCCCCGGAGCTTCTTTGCTCCCGGTCTTCGCTGGCCGGGGGTCCTTCCTCTCCGGGACAGAAGGACCCCCCGCCGCCGAATTACCGCCGAAGCGGGACCCGCCGCCAGAGTGCAGCCGGGTCTTCGGCGGTAATTCGGTGGCGGGGGGGGTCCTTCCATTCCGGGACCCACCACCGAAGTGCCCCAAAGACCCGCGGTGGGGGCTGCACTTCGGCAGTGGGTCCCGCTTCGGCGGTAAGTCTGCGGCGGGGGGGTCCCCGCCGTGGGTCTTTGGGGCACTTTGGCGGCGGGTCCAGGAACGGAAGGACCCCCCCCGCCACCAACTTACCGCTGAAACGGGGGCCCCCCGCTGCCCAAAACCCCGGGCCCCCGGAATCATCTGGGCGGCCCTGAGGCTGTCTGCTGCGATCGATGCACCAGGGTCGATTTAGTGGGGGTCTAGTGGGATGGACACAGCCTGAGGCCTGAGTTTCCACTGCCGTCTGGATGCTCAAACCCCGGCCTGGCAACACAAGTCACCAAGCCCAGGCCACACAGAGACAGGCTCAGTGTGCAGTGTGGACACCCCCTCAGACAAGCCCAGGAGTGTCACATGAGGAAATCAGTCCTTTCGTTGGACTTGCTGGTAGAAGAGCCCAGTGATGGTGGAGCTCCCCGAGCGTCAGTGACAAACGCACCGCTCCAGCAACTGAGCTCTAGGGCTCGCTGCTGAAAGAAAAGCTTCACGAGTGACAAAGGGCAAAGGGAGGTGCTGATCTTTGGCCAAGGGCAGGGAGCCTCATCCTCCAACACAGACCATTTCCCTCGTTGTCTGTCTGTGCTGGGCCAGGATCAATAAAACGGCCTCCTGCTTTTGCTATTGCAGAGAGTCGGTTCTGACGGTCTCCTTAAACACAGGGTGCGAAACAGGCCTCAGACCTGACTGGGTGTAAACAAGAACTACGCAGCTAGACTGAGCCAGCTGAGAATCAGATGTGCCCCTTTCCTGGAGGGATGGCCTGACCTGTGAGGGGCTGAAACCGGAGCTACCAATGTTTAACTTGCACTCGTTCAGCATCTTTCCTCCGAGTGCCGTCACTGTAGGTTAAATACTCCAGCCCTGGGCTCCTCGTCAGCTCTGTGCCCGACAAGCTTTCTCTGGGATTGGATTCTGTACAGCAGGGGTGCAGGGAACCAGCAGGTGCATCTCCTTGGTGAGGTTTTGCGTGCAAGATGTGTGTGTGAGTCTTTGTGTGTCGGAAGCAATGAGTGTGGCACTCGCACTGAACCGACAGAGGGCGACGGTGCTCGGAGCGAGACAACGGAAGAATAAAGGGGCAACGATTGGCATAACGATGATGATTGTGTTGTGTTTCATTCCTTAGATCTGGTGCCACCACCCGTCCCTTTAGCCTTGTAGTTTACCAAGAGTAAAACTAAACCTCTGTTCAGATACAAGGGAGTGTCTGTGTCCATTCCTGCTAGCTGCACAGGGGTTTGATGTTGCTGCTTTCAATCCTCCGGCTCTTCCGGGATAAGGAACTGAAGGAGGGAGATGATTTTCTGACAGGGAGGGACAGCTCCTCTTAAAGGTGTTTGGCAGGCAGCCTCCTTCCCAGGTCTGTCCCAACAACACCCAGTTGAAAAGGGACCCTCCCCAGCCCTCCTCAGCCCGGTGAAGACGAGCGAGTGAGTGAGCAGGGGGAGAGCGAGCGATGGAGGGAGATGGATTGAGCGGGCCGGGACCTTGGCGAAGGGGCGGGATGAGGGTGTTCAGTTTTGTGGGGTCAGAAAGTTGGCAGCTCCAGATGCAGGGGAAACAACTCAAACACCCAACGAGTCTGGCCAGGGGCAGGACATCAGCTTTGAGGGGAGGGGTGGGTGTGGCAGTGACATCACAAAGGCCTTTTGCAGGAACTCGGCCTATTGGGCAAATGTGGTGGGGAGGGGGTGACCTCACAGAGAGACCCCGACATCAGCTGGGCAGGACAGAGGTGCAGGGCCAGGCCAGTCTCTGAGACCCCCCCCCCCCGGCTTTGCTGCCGCAAGTCTCCTTCGCGAGGTCTCTCCTCGAGGGCTGAGAGAGAATTAGGATTCACGGATGTGAGCATGAGGAGGAACCTCTGTGGAGCTTTCTCCTTTCCTACCACTGATTGTGCCGAAAACAAACTTCCCTTTGACAAGGTAAGAGGCTCAGAGAGGTTTGGAACCTGTTCAGTCTGATCCACCTGGCGCAGGCAGCATTCTAGGCCCAGACAGCACTGGCTTCAGGTGGCAGAATTTGATTTCCTCCCTAGGGTTTGATGATTGGAATCCATGGGGACATTGGGGTTTGTCCTTTTTGGTTTCCCTTTTCCTCTTTCCTCCCTCCTTTCTCCTCTTCTCTTGCTTCTTTTCCCTCTTTCCCCTGCTTCCCTCCCTCTACCGAGGATGGGTGTGTGTGAGTGTGGGCAGGGGAGGGGTATTGCTCTCATTGCGGGAGGTCCTCACCAAGAGGTGGGGCTGGATCTGAGAGTGATCTCCTCTGATGGTGGCCTGGGCCGTCCTTTGGGACATCTGGTGAGACCCCTCAGCCTCCTGCCCCTCAGAGGGGCTCAGGGCTGGAGCAAAGGGTTGCGGTGCAGGGGTGTGAGGGCTCCAGCTAGGGATGTTGGCTCTGGGGTGGGGCTGGGAATGAGGGGTTTGGGGTGCAGGTTGCCCCAGGGAGAGAGGACTCCCACCCAGCTCTCTGTCCCCACAGCAGATCAGGGCCAGGTGAGAGGGCACCTGTCTCCTGGCCACAGCAGCTCTGGTGGGGCTGGGCTGGGGGCAGGGGGAGGGAACAGGATTTATTTTTCCCAAGTCAAAAGCGGGAAGGGAAGGAGTTATGCTTCAGTGTTTACCTCATAAACTTAAGTCCTGTCTAACCTACAAGATGCTCTGGGAATAAGACACCATGTCATGTGGTGACATCACAAGAGCAGAGGGTTTGAGAACTACAGCAATGGAGATGGCAGGGGGGTTAGAGTCAGATTGTTTCAAATGCTGCATCCGTCAGCTGACATTTAACAGCAACGCTTAGCTAACTCCATGGAGAAAGGAATTCTCTGCTAAAGATTCAACCTGCCCCTTTGGCCAACTCCACCCTTCCCTGACCGGAGTGTGCTCAGAACAGCCCCCCCTCCCCCTCCAACACACACACACACACACACAAACACACACAAGCCCACAGCTGGGCACCAGCACAAAGCAAGGGAGGGGGTTGCTTGGCTTATTTTACTTTTTACTTTGCAAAAGCTTTTTTAAAAAGCATTTTCTGCCCCTGTTCCCCATGGTGAGGAAGCGGATGGTTGTGGGGAAGGGACCCTGCGAGTGGTGGAGTCGGGAACTTGGGGAGAGGCAGAGGGAGGGGAGTGTGTGAGGGGGGGGTCAGGTGAGGCAGCTGGGTGAGGGGTTTGGGGGGAGGCTGAAGGAGGCAGTTGGACGTAGGGGGGGAGTGAAAGGGCAGCTGGGGAGGAGCCTGGGGGACAGGGGAAAGTTGAGGGGGACAATGAGGGGAAGGGGACCGGGGCAGTTGGGGGAGGCAGAAGGGGGTGATGGGGGCAGTTGGGGGAGGCTGAAGGGGGCGATGGGTTGAAGGAGGCCGGGGCAGAGAGGCAGTTGGGGGGCTGCTCATCCCCACGGGAGGGGAGGAGGAAGAGGAGCTGCCCTTCTTTCTGAAGCTGTTTCCTGTTAGAACTTGCAACTTCACTGTTCCTGAGCAGGGTCCTGTGATCAAAAGGGAACTAGAGAGATTTGTGGTCCTGCTTTCAGCGGGGGTGGGGGGGGGGGTTAGGCTAGATGATCTCCTGAGGTCTCTTCCAACCCTCATTTTCTATGATTCTGTGTTTCTGTGGAGGACAGGTCCATCAATGGCTGTTGGCCAGGGTGGGCAGGGATGGTGTTCCTGGGATTTTCTAGCTGCCAAAAACCAGGTCCTGTGACACTCAGCACTGCCCCCCCTCAGTCCCGTCACGGGGTGTAGCCAGTCCGGTCTCTGCTGAGCCCAGCTGAGCAAGGCCTGATTGACATGGGTGTGCACAGGACAAGAGACAGAGCACAGGCTGGAAAGTGACACATCTCAGCAAAGCCCAAACGCTCCTCCTAGGGGCACGATATTCCCTGTGGGTGCTGGGGGGACACGCTGTGATGGGATCCGCTGTGCCCCCGAACCCTCTCCAGCCTGGGCTGTCTCCCACAATGCCCTGCTAGTGACCAGCAGCAACCCCTCCAGGCACTGTTATCCCGCAGCACAACGGCATGTGGAGCGGCTTGATTGCATGGATGCTCCCGGAGCCACTCGTGAATCCCACAGTGAGGTGCCCGCCAGATCCCTCCAGCTCCCAGCACTGCGCCTCAGGAATATGCCGTGTGGATTAGTAATTGGTTCACCACTTCCTCACTGGAAAGTGGAGCTACACCAGTCTTTGATAACTGGGCAATTTACCAGTCACTTGGTAAAGTTAAACAGGACAACAAGTTTATTGGCTACAAAACATAGATTTTAATTGGTATTAAGTGATAGGCAAAAAGTCCGAGTTAGTTACCAAAAGAACTAAAACATGAGCCCGCGGTCTGAACTCTCATCCCTGATAGACTGGCCGACAACTAGACTAAGCAGTTTTTCTCCCCCTCCTGGATTTTTCAGTCCGTAGCATCCAGATTTCTCCCTTGAAATCGGGCCCAGTCCCCTCAGCTGGAGTCTCAAGTCTTCAGTGTCCTTGTTGCTCGCATTGGAGGTGGGTGAAGGACCCCTGGGTTTGATTTTGGTTTTGATACCCTCCATCCATGTGCTTGGGAAGCACCATTCCAGGCATGTCGGGTGGGAGGGGGGCATTGCTGAATCTCCCAGCGAGGCTGAGCAATTCCCTTGCTGTGGCCTCATGCAGGTGACTCATTGAATGGTGGCTTCCTTGCTGGACAATGGCTGGTGATAGGTTGTTTCACACCCCGCCCGGGTGTTGGTTACCTTCCTTGCTGTTACTTCTGGGGAAGCTCATATTTGGCTGATTCCACAACTTACTGCATGTTTCCATGAAAACCAGCCAATCCTTGTAATTTCACATGCACTGATGATACACATAGCTAGACAGAGAGAACAATGACTTTTGGCAGCTCCTAACCTTTCCCGTGATACCTTACAGGGCATGGTTTACACGGAGCATCACAATTCTATACAAGATGAGGAATATGGGGGTTACAGGGCACTTACAGTAGTAGGATTTTATGTTTGCATTTTGCATAATGAAGGATAAGGGATATGTGACAGTGCTGCCCGTGGGAGCCAACTGAGGTCACTCAATTAGGGTGAACTGCAAACAAAACGGGGCAGACAAACCCCAAATGCTGGTGGATGTTCCAATACTTAAGTTTACCAAGCCAGCACAGAACAGCTTCTGTAGTACCTCACTGGTTACTCAGAAGTTTAAACAACGCAATTCCCTTAAGGTACCCAGCCTCATGCCTCTATCCAGACACACATGTCAGATATGATGATGATTACTGAAAATCTTATCTCATCATATAAAAGAAAAGGTTCTCCTGATCCCAAAGGACCAAGCCCCAGACCCAGGTCAAATGATAACTTAGATCTTACCCAGAATACATGCTTATAGCCAATTCTTATTAACTAAAGTAAAATTTATTAAAAAAGAAAAGAAAGTGTTGGTTAAAAGATCAATATACATACAGACAAATTCAATTCTTGAGGTTCAGTGACATAGCAGAGATGAGCTTGTAGTTGCCAAAAGTCCTTTTAGATAAAGTCCATAGGCTATAGTCCAGTGTCCATATTCAGGGTGACTCCAGTCAGTGGCTTAAGATTTCCCCCTCTTGAAACCCAAAGCAGCTCTGAGATGAAGAAGGATCATGTTCCAGGGTTCTTATACATTTCCTGCAGCCTTTTGGCCTAAGAAAACAATAGGCTTAACTCTCCTTTGAATCAAAGCTATAGCAATAGACAAGACTTGTTTGCTTACATCACAAGACCTGAGCAAACATCTACCCTTCTACCTCTAACAATGCAGGCTGCATTTCAAAGCTCTGTTCATTTCCAGATCTTCCTAAGCAGTCTCTAAAGTTCGGCCATGGGTCGGGTCAGTCTGTGAGTTAATTACCTCTTTCTGGCCCTGTCACCTTTCAGTGAGATATTAGATCACACTCATAATGTCACAGGATAATAATGTATTAAATGTATTGAAGTCTGATAGGATTTGACCATATTCTGCCAGCCCCCCTTTCTGAAAGCAGGAAGCACGTGTCTCGGGCCCTCCCAGACCCGCCCTATTGTGCTTCTTTCCCCATGAATAGTGGGGCTGTGGCTGGGGCAGTAGGCACTGAGTGGGGGGCACTGACCTAATGGACATGCTAATTCATCCCCGTCCCTCCAGCTGTCACAGGGGCAGGAGCAGCGTCTTAGCCTCTCTGTGTTAATTCTCACTCACACACAGCATCTCTGTGCACCTCCCTTCCTGGGACTGGCTCCAGGTGTGGGGAGAGCTCTGGGGGTTCAGACACAGGCAGGGGTTTAGCACCAGAGCTGTGTGTGCCTCAGCAAGTCCCCCAGAGCCCACAGACCCTGAACACTCCCAGTAACCCTGTGAGAACTTCCCGTTCCCTCCAGACATCGGCCTGTCCCACGGGGGCTCAGTGACCACGTTCCCATCTGCTCACATCCCACAGCTCCCCAGCAAACCCTGGGCTCAGGTTAAACTCAAGACGCGCCCTTTGTGACAAATACTGCCCCAGTCCTCAGGGCACTGTGCTCATACCTGATTTCACCCCCTGAGCAGGACTCCCCATTCCCAAACCTGCCCTGATCGCCCAGCTGGAAGCAAGGGAAGAGCCGTGGGTCCTGGCTCCAGCGTTTTTGCCACCCCAAGCAGTGGGTGGGGGGGGAGCCGTGATCGGCGGCACTTCGGCGGCAGCTCTACCACCACTGCTTCATTCTTCTGCGGCAATTTGGCAGCAGGTCCTTCCTTCCGAGAGGGACTGAGGGACCCACCGCCGAATTGCCACCAAAGCCCCAGACGTGCCAGCCCTTTCCATTGGCCGCCCCAAGCACCTGCTTGCTGTGCTGATGCCTGGAGCTGGCCCTGCGTCCTGGATCTCCAGGCCTCCGAGGAAATTAACATCCCAAAGAGGCACCTGCACAGGTGAGGAGTCAGTGACACTGACACAGAAAGTATCTGGCAAGGGAAGGAAAAATCTGAAAATCCCCCAAATGTGCTATAAGCCCCCTTCAGTGATTGCGTTGTGTTTTCCCTCTTTGCTACTCCCCTTTGTGTCCTTTCTACCCTCCCAGGCACTGACTCCTGCCTGGATTCCCTCTCTCTCCCCCAGCAGGTGAGGAGACAATGAGTGAGAACGAGGAGGGGAATCCACAGCAGGAAGGTCCTGAGGAAGTGGAACTGCGGGGGAGGTTTCTGAGAAGAACTGAAGGGAATTTTTCCCAGTGCTGGGTACAGAGAAAAGCCTGGAGTCATCGGCACAGGTCAGAGAGGAAGCTGGGAAACAGCCCATGGAAGAAAGTGGATGAATCCATTGAATGTGGGAGAGGAGGCAATGGTCCCCAGGAAACCACAGCCCAGCAGACAAATCACAAAGAAAAGAAACCCTAGAAATGCTTGGAGTGTGGGAAAAGCTTCAGTCGGCAGTCTGGCCTTTTTTAAAGCATGGGAGAATCCACACAGGAGAGAGACCTTATGAATGCGTAAATTGTAGGAAAACCTTCAGTCAGCTCTCAGGCCTTATTTGCCACAGGAGAATCCACACCGGCGAGAGGCCATATATTGTGGGGAAAAGTTTCAGTGCACCATCAGCCCTTATTGTACATCAGAGAATCCACACAGGAGAGAAACCCTCTAAATGCTCAGACTGTGGAAAAGTTTCGTCAGAGCTGTGGCCTTCTTAGCCATGGGAAAATCCACACTGGAGAGCGACCATATAAATGCTTGGACTGTAGGAAAAGTTTCAGTCAGCGCTCAAGCCTTATTAAGCATAAGATAATCCACACGGGAGAGAAACTCTTGAAATGTTTGGACTGTGGGAAAAGTTTCAGTGAGAGCAAGCCTTATTAAGCACGGGGGAATCCACACAGGAGAGCCACCCTATCAATGCTTTGAGTGTGGGGAAAGCTTCAGTCAGCACTCAGGCCTTATTTGCCACAGGAGAATCCACACGGGAAAGAAACTCTCTAAATACTTGGACTGTGGGAACAGTTTCAGTCAGCGCTCAAACCTTATTAATCATGGGAGAATCCACACAAGACAGAAACCCCATAAATGCTTGGATGAAGGGGAAAGCTTCAGTCCCAGCTCATAACTTTGCAAACATCAACATTTCATTTGAAGATCAAACCTTGCTTGACACCAGACAGTCCATACAAGAGAGAACCCATAAATGCTTGGATTGTGGGAAAAGCTTCAATAAATGCAGGAAAAGATTCAATCTGAGCTCACACATTATTCCCCATCAGGTAATTCAGAGGAGAAGGAGCTTGAATGTGGAGGAAGCTTCATTTGGTGCTCACATGGCATCAAGCATCAGCAGATCCACACAGGGAAGAGCCTCTCAGATGTCCTTAGCATGGAAATGCTTCCGTTGGAGCTAACACCACACTAGACATCAGAGACTCCTCCACATAGGAGGGAAATTCTCTCAATGCCCTGACTAGGGCTGGCCATAGTAAAATGTCCATTTCCTAATCCCCACACCCAGCAGGGGCATTTGGTTCCCAACTTTCCAGTTGTCCATGTCTAGGAGCAGGTTCCAACAGCAGCTGACCCGGAGCTGATCAGTGACCCTCTGGTTTTGCCTGGTCTCAGCAAAGGCCAGGCAGAGGAGAAGTCCTGGTCAGCCCCTCCTCCCTGCCACAGCCCTGGCTGCTGAACTGCTGGGTCTTCCTGCCAACCTGCTGGGGGAAGGGAGAGAGAACCTGCTTTGGATACAACACCCCAGATTCGTCATCATGATGATGCACTTTGTACAAGATGGGTCGTGTCAGACGTTATTGGTAAAGTTCTGATTTGCTGAACATGAGTATCCTGTTTGTATGCATGTACCAGTTTGGTAGCTGAAGTTATGAATATTGACGCTGTATCTTTATTTCAAATGTGGTTACACCTGGTGACAGCCACTAGGAAAGATGCTTCCAGTGTAGACAGCTGGTTGGGAAGGGCCAGCAGGGGAAACAATAGGCCTTAGGAGAATCTTATCCCCGACCTGGTGAGCCTGCTGGAGAATGCTCCAGGCAGCCTCTGAGCCATGGGCTCAGCAAGGTAGGCAAGGGCTTGTGACCGGACCACATGACACTGAGCTCCATTTTGGGTCCCCGTGTTTCTCCACAAACTGGGCTGGGAACCAAGTTTGGAAGAATGAGTTTCGGCCACATGGAACAGCTCTCTAAGGCAGGGAGTGACATCATCGGTTGTTCGTTGCTCTCCCGTTGCTGAACACCTGAGAGAAGCTCCGAAAGAAAATGACTTGGCGCGGGGGGTGGGGAGCCCAAGCTGGAAAGCGAGTGCAGCTTGTGCCTTCAGCATCTGCAAGCCTGTGTGGGTCATCAGTCAGGGTGAGCACTTGCTAAATCAGACCCAATCTTCCTAGTCTTTTAGGCTTTGTTTGCAGTTTTGTGTATTTACTAGGTAATCTGCTTGGATCTGTTTGATATCACTTCACTTCTGGTTTTTGTAGTTAGTAATCTTGGTTCATGTTTTAATCTGAACCTGTGTGCTTTGCAGTCAAGTGTCTGGGGAAATCTGCAGCCGGAACCTGGGACGGGAGGAGAAGGGGACAGACGGACAAATGTGCACAGAATGTTTCTGACCCTTCCCCCAGTCACCAGGTCAGTCTGTGCAGAGTCAGGTGATAATAGTGATGTCACCAGTCTTGATATGTCCTTCACGGTGTAACCGTGGTGGCTTTGTGGGACACAACTGAGGGTGCCAAATTCAGGCCGAACTGCTGAGAAGTAGGGCAGACGCCCCGAGGCTGGTGGCTAATCCTCCCTAGGATTTACCAAACCAGCAACAAAAGCAAGTTCTGCTTCACCCCACTGGCTAACAAGAAGTCATCAAAGCAGTTTCCCCAGCCATTCCAGTTTCTATATCACCACCAAAACCACTGGGTTCAGAGACGAGTGGTTCTTTACAACCAATCTCATCTGAAAAAAAGTTTGTCAGATCCCAAAGCTCAAACCGCACACGCAGGTCAATGTAGAACTTAGATCTTATCCCAGAATCATGCTGAGGCTAGTCCTTTAGTGTCGAAAAGCTAAAGGTTTGTTCACAATAAAAATGTGAGAGCTAAAATTGGTTAAAGGAATCAAATACGTACAACAATTGCAGTGTGTGTGTGTGTGTGTGTGTGGATCCCCATTACCCCAGCCCTTTCTGCCTCTGCCCACCCACTGCCTCTGTGCTCTCTCCTTTTATAGCAGGTCTTGGCTCCCTTACTGGTTGCAGCTGTGGGAGCCAGCATCTGTTATAGGGGCCGACGTCCATTCTGTCCATGGGTGCTCGGTCCCCACCCCTCCCCCTAAGGCCCTGCCCACAGCCCTGCCTCCACTGCACCCCTTCCCCCAAGCTCCTGGCCCATTCCACCCCCTTCCCCAAGTCCTTTCTCCCACCCTGCCTTTATTTGCCCCTGCTCTGCCCCCACCCCATTCCACTCCCTTCCCCATCTCCCCGCCCCGCCTCTTCCCTGCCTCCTCTCCCAAGTGCGCCGCATCCCCCCTCCCAGAGCATCCTAAGTGCTGCGACACCGGGCCTGGAGCTCCAGCTGTGGTGAGAGTGGAGCGCATGCCAGGGATATGGCTGGTTACACGGGCTGCCCTACAGCTGGGTGCAATGTGGCAGAGATTTAATGCATTTTGCTCTGGGGGATTCATACGTTCTTGCAGCTGGATGGTGTGAGCTGAAATGATTTTCTTTAAGGGGAAGGCTGGCGCTGCTCCCGTTGGCTGGAGAATCCATGTCTGGCCCAGCTTCGTAGCCGTCAGTCACACTCCTTCGTTCTGCGGCTGGTCCATGTGGCTGGGCAGTGCAGCCAGGAGTCTATTGCAGCAGAGTGGCTCTGAGCTGAGATTCAACAGTGAATCTGGGGAGTGGCCATCTGGGACCAGCCCAGGAGCTGCAGCTGCGATGGGAAAGGTGTGCTGGGCAGAGATGCTGCTGGGGAAGCAGCCGGTCACTTCCAGAGCAATCGGATGCAGTATTGTCACAGAGCTTGACTCAGACAGTGATGAGATCCATTGTCACGAGTGTGTAAGGCAAACTGGTTCCACAGCCGTAAACTTCCTTCTAAGCAGTCAGTCTCCCTGCTGTGTGGCTGCCCGAGGCTGGCAGCGCTGGGGGATGGGCTCAGGCAGAGGATCTCACTGCTGCTGGGCTTTGCTGGTGAACATATTACCTGAGAATTGGAGTCATCAGTCAGACACACAGGACAGGCAGTTACTTTTGGCCAACAGAAGTGGCGCCTGGGAGCTGTGAGGTGGACGCTGGAGAGATGAATCCCTCAGCCCGTGTCCCTTGCAGCTGACTGTGCCAAGAGACAATTCCCAGACTGCTGAGCGGAGCAGCGGGCTGGGGGAGTGGGGACGCTCTCCAATGCCAAGGACAAAACCCATGGGCCGGGGTGCAGTGAACGAGCCAGAAGCCGTGAGTACAAATCATCTCCTTGCTCCTGAGGCTGTTTGTGTCTGCAGGGGGAGCTTGGGGGGAAGGGGTGGCCCAGGGGCAGCAAGAAAGGGGCAGTGAAGGGGGTGGGACACACAGACAGGACAATATGTGTGTGTGAGAGAGACATAGATGGGACAGTGTGTGTGACTGACACAGAGAGGACAGTGTGTGTGTGTGTGTGTGTGTGTGTGTGTGTGTGTGTGTGTGTGTGTGTGTGTGTGTGTGTGAGAGAGAGAGAGAGGCTGGGAGCTGAGGCGCTCTCAGACACAGCGCACTGTCTCTTTAAGAAAGGCCCCCAGTCACACACTCCCCATTCAGAGTAGAGTTCTCCGGAGCCAGGTTGTGTCCCCTCCCCTGCTCTGCAGAGATGGGGACGGGGCAGGGAACACCCTGACATCAGCACCCCCTGATATTTGGGGCTTTTCCTTATATAGATGCCTATTACGCCCCCCTCCCCACTGATTTTTCACACTTGCTGTCTGGTGCCCCCACCCCCTGCTCTGCACATCTAGCGGGAGAGTCCCAGCCAGGAGCAGCAGGACGGGGAAACATTGGCGGGGGGCACCTGCCGCCTCTGCAGCTAGGAGGCATGTGAATCTCTCCTGTGCGGCAGGGCCCCACCAGGCCCTGTGACATCGCCCAGGCCCCTGGGAAATGGCCCCTTTGCTCCCCCGTCGGCAGGCCTGACCCCAGCTGGGACTCACCTCCCAGGTGCTGTTGAGACCCTCCGTTGAACTAGGAGAGTCTCAATGCAAGCAGGGTCTGAGTGAGCTCTCCCCGAGTCCTAGTGCTGAGCTGGGAACAGGACTTCAGGAGCCGACCTCCTCTGCATGGACACACCCACCCTGCCTCGGTGCTCAGCACGAGGGGGAGGGGGCTGCTTTGCCCAAATGGCCACTTTTGGCTGGTGCTGGCTCACAAGTCACTTTGTTATCGGGGGCAGGGCACTAAAGGGCTGTTATCCTGGCTGTAGGACTCAAGGGCAGCAGACGGTGCTTTGCATTGCCTGGCTGACGGACTCACCCTCAACTGAACCGCACTCCGTGTGGTGACTTCCCAATTTCCCTGCTAGATGTAATTCATGCTTAGGCCCTTCCCTCCCGTTAGCCTTAGACCCCTCTTGACCTTAATCTGGCCCTGCCTGCGAAACGCGGAGAGCTGCCTGGAGATGCTCTCAGGCCCCCACCTTTAGCTGTGCTGTCTCGATTCCCATCGCAGCCAGTAGTAGCTGAAATCATCTAGGATCCTGGTTAGAGGGTTGGATCCAGGTGCAGATGCAGCAGCTCCACTGGTTAGGGGAGTGGCCAGAGCAGAGAGAGAACCCCAGAGTGGGGACACCCTAGCCCCTGTTGTAAGTGACCACAACAAGATTGGAGGTGGAACCCCCAGACACCCTGGGCCCAGCCTTACCAGGGTTACGAGGACTTTGCCACACACAAGAGTAGAAGGAGAGTCCTCGAGGTCAGGGAGCCTCTGGGTAAAGGGAGTGGGAGTGAGGACTCACATCCTAGCTGGCCCATTCCACTGGGGGGGTGTATAAGCCAGAAAAATGTGCCACAATATTGGGACCCTTCCCCCCTTTACACTGGGACCCTTTGCTTCTCCCTCTCTCTCCTCTGCTGTCTCTGCGCCCCTTGGCTTTCTCAGCACCTGGCCCCCCAGTGCTTGTGGTCAGCTGGAGACGGGGCTTCCTGGGCCTGCTCCTCTCTCCTGATTCCAAAGGACTTGGCAGGAGAAAGGGGTTTTTCCAGGAAATTGCCAGTGCTTCTGGGAATCTGTGTGGTTCTGGAAAGCATTGAGCTCGTGGCGCACGAGGCAATTGAAGGGGTGAGTGGCCAGACAAGGGCTCAAACCATAGACCCGCAGAGTAGGAGCCTGGTGGGCTACAGGCTGAGCTAGCCAGGCTTGTTGAAAGCCTTTACACCTCCCCCACAAGGGCAAGGAGGCAGGAAGGCAAAAGAGAGACCAAAAAAATAAGTCCCCAGTTCCCTTCCTCTTTTTCTCCAAGGCCACTGCCTACCAGCAGGATTCCTTTTCCTCAACCTCCCTCCTGTGCCACGGGGCCACTAAATCGCACCTATACAGCCTGCCGTACCCCAATCCCCCATGCTTAAGCCTCCCTGACAAAGTCCTGCACCTTTGCCATTCCTGACGTGCCAAAGAAATGGGCGGATGCCCGGCTAACGTGCAGAGCAGTTTCCCTCTTCCAAATGTGCGCCTGTCCCGCCGCTTGAGGGGGCTTGCTAAATAGCACCTTTGGAGCCTGTGTGTTTCTCTGCTTCCCGCCAGCTGGGGAAAAGCCCCTTGGGGTAAAATCTCCTGCCCCAGTGCCAAAATGAGCAACCTTGGAGCGGGAACGGTAAGAGGTCCCAGCCGCAGGGCAGGCCCTGCTTTCCTACCGTCTTCTGCTGTTGGCCACAGAGCATCAGCAGCTGCCCCCCATGCTGGTCTGCAGGTGCCTTTCAGTGGGTGTCTGGTGTGCCAGGGAGAAGGCTGGCTGGTGTCTTTGGGGCTGTCTGCAGCCCACACGTGGGCGTGGTCCTCCCCTCCTCTTGCCCCACCCTCGGTCGCTCTGTGGCTTTTAAGCTTCCCTTGGCGCTGTCAGCACCAGCTGCCTCTGCTCGAGGGGCCCAGAGGAGGAAGTTGTGCTGGGCTCCAGCCTGGGGCTCTTCCTCCCTCCTGCCTATCCCTGGCTATCAAGCCTGGGCCTGGCCCTCCTTTCGTTACGCGCCCTGTGGGCAAGAGCCAAAGCGCGGCAGCAAGTGCAAGGGCCAAACCCGTGGGCATCTGGTCACCCCACAGGACGGCAGCATCTCTAGCCAGGGTGTCAAGTTCTAGGGCCCAGCCCATTGCTGCCATTGCCTCAAGCCGGCCAGACCGAGGCCTGGCTCCAGTGAGAGCTACTCACCGGCAGGAGGGGAAAGACTTGCTCTTGCACAACTCCAGAGAAAGAAGCAGAGATTCCAGGGCTTGGCCACAAGCCAACAGGGTACCAGATGGTCCCACGGAGAGTTGAACTGAGCTGGTAGGAGTCAGACTCCTGCATGAGCCCATCACACCATGGGAGGGTGGGGAGGAGCTGTGAGCCCGGCGGGTGTGTCCGGTGCAGGGCATTTGGAGTCTGGGGGCTGCTCCACAAATCAGCTGCTGGGGGGCCGGTGGGTGCCTGGGCTGTTGCTGCCCCCAGCTGGGTCTGTATGAGGAGAGATCTGCATTAGCCCCCTTTGTGCCCAGCTCTGCGGGGCGGGGAGGATTCGGACTCTTTGCGGTGGCTGGAGCCAGCCCCTGAGCCGGAGCCTGCCCGAGAGGGGAGAGACCTGGGGGAAAGGGCTGGGGCTGAGCAGGAAAGTGAGTCTGGAGCTTCAGCTCTCACAGCCCCAGGGAAGCACCTGCCCTCAGCTCTGGGCCAGATCTGCCGCTGAGGCCAAAGCAGAGGGTTCTTTTGGGTCAGTTCTTGGGTAACCTGCATTGAGCTGTACGCTCATTGCTTACAATCACTTCAAGCCTATCTTTGCGTAGTTACTAACTGTGTGTTCTATTTCCCCCTAAAGCCCTGTGTTTTGCTAGATGTGCTTGGGGCACCTGCTCAGGACCAGAGACTGGTGCATGATCCTCTCCACTTGGAGGGAGGGGCAGACTGGGGAATAAACTGATACCGTCAGGCTTTTGGCCAGGGCAAGATGCTGCAGCGCCAGGGACCTAGGCTGGGGAGCTGGGGAGAAGCTTCATAGTCCCTGCAGCTGGGTGTGTCCCTGCCTGTGCAAAGGTTTGAGTGAGTGTAGGGCCGGGAGCGATCCGCATCTTCTCCCAGCAGCTGTGTGAGAGGGAGCCCAGGCTGGGGAGACAGAGGGCTCAGCGCTACCCCAGCTCCAGGTTGCACCCCAGGGGGTCCCCTCAATATAACAAATAAATTAGTGCACCTCTCCCCAAACTAGTTCTAGAAGCACAAAGAACACCATGGAGACCAGACCTTTACACGTTAGGAACCATCAGAGCTAAGGTGACGTGTACAAACTTTGTGCAGTGCTGTTGTGCATGTGTGTTATGATACAGACTCACAAGTGTGGCCTTGGGGTGAATTCCCTGCCCCCCACAGCATCAATTTCCTCCAGACTACCAAGGGAAGTGGTGCTTTCTCCATCCCTTGAGGAGGTGCCTTTCTGGAGTCTGCTTTGGTCCAAAACTCGCTACTGCACCATACAGGAGGCCTATGATGTGCAGAGGGGTCAGATGAGATGATCTAACCGTCTCTTCTGGACTTAGTCTCCAAATCTCTGCAAAACTGAGTGTGGCACATTGAGAGCCTCTGAGGTTTCCGTGTGCTGCCTGCTTGATCCCCAGCACTAACCCTGAGTGCAGTGCGTGGGGGTGTCACAGGGAGAGCAGCTCAAACATGGAAAGGGGCTGGCCAGGGGCAGGACATTAGCCCTGCAGGGCAGGGGTGGGTGTGGCAGTGACATCACAAGGGCCTTTTGCAGCACCTCAGCTGATTGGTCAAAGTAGGTTGGGAGGTGGTGACCTCACAGAGCGTCCATGACAACGGCCAGGTAGGACAGGCTGCAGGGCTGGGGAGATCTCAGAGACCCCCGGGGCTTTGCTGCGGAGAGTCTCCTTCTGTAGGTCTCTCCTTGAGGACTGAGAGAGGATTCTGGGTCATGCCTGTGAGCGCGAGGAGGAGCCTCCTTGGAGTTTTCCCCTTTCCCATGGCTAATTGAGCGAGAAGACAGACGTCCCTGTGGAGCAGGTAAGAGCCCCAGAGAGGTTTGGTACCTAGGCAGCCTGACCCACCTGGTGCTGGCCAAATTCAAGGCATGGAAAACACTAAGTTAAGATAGGAGAATTTTTTTACCACCTAGGCCTTAGTCCATTAGAGTCAGGGGGACACTGGGGTTCATCATTTTTGGTTTCCCTTTTTCCTACTTCCCTCCCTCGACTGGCAAGGAGGGGGCTGCTCTTTAGCCCTCGTGGAGGGAGGCCGTCCCAAAGAGATGGGACAGGAAGACTGCTCTGAGAGCGATCCTCACTGGTGACCTGAGCCATCCCTGGGCTGTCTGGGGAACCCTCAGCCTCCGCCAGAGTCTCAATGCTGATTGGCTGAGCAGGGGATCTAGTGACAGGGAGGAGACTCAGGACTTTGTTGTTCTCTTTTAAGGCCCAGCAAATAAGCCAGAACCAATCATCTGCTTGGTGAATTGTTCTCCTTCCTTCTCGCCATTGGCTGTCTCTGAGCCGTTCCTGGTTCTCTCGGATGTTCTAGTGCTTCTACAACACGTGCTGAATAATCAGTGTGAATGGTGGTTGGTCTGTAGCTCATTCGAGGTCACTTTGTTCTGATCATTCAGTGTGTGAAACTCCAGACTGATGGTTAGTTTGACAGTCAGGACACCCGGGTCCTGTTCCCAACTCTGTGCAAACAGGCTCTGGGATGTAAGACAAGGCCCTTCGCCTTTCTCAGCCTTCGTTTCTCCCTCTGTCGGTTAGGGTTAACAAGCCTCTCACAGCTGCCTCCTGGGGAGATGTGGGGACCTGTCTGAGAGGTCACTAGTAGCAGTGTAGCACAGGAGGTGTCCTATCGGGTTGAGTCATTGCAGATTATGATGTAGTGCAGCAGACCCCCGTTTTCCCAACCTTGCATTATGCAGCTTTCCATGTTAACCGAACCACCAGTGCACACAGGTGCAGCAGCCGGCGATTTGTCCTGTGGCCGCTAGGTGGCGCTGCCGCCTCGCACTGTCCCGTTCCCCTGGGTATCCGAATGTTTGATAGGGTGACCTGGCCCCACCCGGCCCCGGTTAGATGCCGTCAGTGGGGTCTGCTGTGTAAGGGCTGAAAGAGTCAATTTTACTGGCATTTTATTAGCTTTAAATCAGTAAGGGGAGCAACTACGTACCCTGACTGACGCATCTTATCTCGTTTCTAAATCAAAGTGTCTCCTCTTTGTGTGCGAAGAGACAGTTTAAGGGGACATCACAAACGGGAGATGCTTTTGGTTTGGAAAACAAACTAGTTTTGCAAAGAATTTTCATCCAAATTGATTCATGATTCCACAAACCAAACTTGAAAACTGTGTCGATGAAAATTCCACACACACACACACACCCCCAATTGCTGGGCTCTGTCCCTCCCCCAGGGGGCTTGTTGTCTGCTGATGACAGCGAGAGTGAGAGCTGTTGGCTTTTCTCTCTAGCTCTGCCATCGCTTTGCCGTGTGACCTGGGGTAGGTCATTTTCTCTCTCTGTACCTCAGCATCCCAATCTGTGCAATGGGACGAGAGACACGTCTGTAATGCCTGGCAGGAGTGAGGCTGGGCGAGAGAACGGGCATTAAAGCACTTTGGGGAGGAGAAAGGGTTGTATCGTGGTGTTGAGCACCAAGGCATTCTGACATTTGTGAAAATGTCTCATCTAGAGAAACAAGAAATGGTCGGGGACAAAGCCTGCGAGAGGATGTGAATCAGAGAAGCCTGGGTATGTGTTTGGGGTCTCACCAGTGCTTCCCACCCGTGAGTGCTTCCCTGTCATCGTAGCTTGGCCTGGGAACAGGAGAAATAGCAAACCAGACGGCGGAGTGAGTGAGTGGGATGAAGTGACAGTGCCACAGGGCAGTGAGGAGCAGGTAACAAGCTTCTCTGCTGCTCAACATAGACCAGAAGGGAAGGGATTTCCCCTACAGTCCTCACCTGCCCTGGCTCTGAGCAGGATTAGTGGCCTAAAACCCAGAACTGCCAGAAGCCGTCCAGACCACAGCTGAGAGCTGTGGCACTCTCAGCTCTATCGAAATTGTAATAAACTATCCAGGTGTAAAGACCCGGGGACTGGAACCTGGGTTGGCCAATACTCCTGCAGTGCTAGCTGAGCACCAGGGAGCACTGAGGAGAGTAGGCACTACAGGAAGTACCGCCCAGGAGACCCAGAGTGACAGTACCCTGCAGGCCTCTGATTGGCCAAGTGCCCCTACTTAGCCCCAGGGGTTGCCCCAAGAAGTTGTCTGGGCAACCACCTGCTACTCTGCTGGACTTTGCCTTGTTTCCTGATCCCTGACGCCGATTCCTGCCTCTTGGCTCTAACCCGGTACTGCCTCTGGTCTCTGAGTCTGACCCCGACTCTTGTTCATGGAGCCTGGCCTTGTGATTTCTCTAACTCTGGCCCAATGATCCCCATCCCTGGCAGGCAGACCTCAGCCCAGCTGTGACCACTAGGCAAGACTGCCTATGCCCTGGTCCCTTACACCTGGGCAGGGATGGTCTCTCACTACTGTTGTGTCCAGCTCCCAGCACAATGGGGCCCCATCTTGGCTGGGCATTTGGATGCTCCCATATAACAGGACATATTAGGGAAAAGAAGCCAGTGCAGGCAAAGCCTTTGAATGAGGTATGAATGGCCACTGATCACTGGGGGGAAGTATCCCCATCTCCCAGCCACACATATCCCAGGTGAGGGGTCTCTGGGGATATTCCTACAAGCAGAGCAGTCCCTGACCCCAGTGATTTCACGATTCAGTGGCCCACCCTCATTGCCTCCAGCCTTGGTGCAAGTGTCAGGACTGAATTGTGACCACATCTCTGTGCCCCTGGGATCTGAACCATTTAAACCACACTCAGGTTATGTCTACACCCAGCTGGGAGTGAGCTTCCCAGTGCTGGCAGACAGAAGTGTTAGCTTGCCTTGAGCTCGGATGCTAAGAATAGCAGTATAACGGGGAGTCCAGGCGGCAGCTCGGGCTTCCTGCCTGAGAACAAGCCTGCCTGGACTCCTGGGGTACGTACCCGGGAGCTGGCTTGAGCTGCCACCTGTGCTAGCCCAGCTCCACTGCTAGTTTTAGTGCAAGACCTCGAGCTCAGCTAGCACAGGTGGGTCTCTCTACCCCACTGGGAGCTCAGGCCCAGCCGCAGCGTAGACGTTCCCTTACAAAGAGTTTAGATACATGTTAGAGTCACTCAGGCTCACGTGCACCCAGCCGGGCGGCCCCTGCCAGGCTGTGCCGTGGTGTCAAGTTCTCCCAGGAACCAGGCTGTGCCTGGAACTTCCCCTAGCCTGGGCCAGCCGCCAGGGCCCGTGTTGCTCACAGAGTGGCCAGTGGTGGCCAGGAAGGGAGTCAGACCAGGGCCCCAGGGCACGGACTCGCAGCCTGTATGACCCCCACTGACAGAGCCCTGGGGGGAGGTGACGCAGCCCCTGCCCTGGCAGACACCCTCGGGGCAATAGCCCTGCAGACTGTCTCAGCTCTGGCCAGGATCAGCCCAGAGGAGCTTCAGGGAGACTCAGGGAAGAGGAGGTCTGGAGGAGCTGCCCACGGACGGCAGTTCTCTGCCAGAGGGGATCAGAGAAGGTTACCAGGCAGGAGGTACCCAAGACCCTGTGGCAGGAAGCAGGAGGTGATTTAAACACAGTCCCTGACTGCATCACTCAGGCTCTCTGGGCTGGGACCCACAGGAGAGGGTGGGCCTGGGTCCCCCTACCACCCAGGGATGGACGGCACTGGGGGTAGATAGAGACTGCTGAGCTCCCTGACCAGGGGTGGCAACAAGAGTAGGAACACTGGACTTTGCCTTTGTGTTCCTGCTGTAACTTCCCTTGGGCTGCCCTCTGCAACCCCCAGTACCCAGGTGGCTTTAGACTAGGCCGCAGCCTGAGGCTTTCCCAGGGCTGGTGCAACCATTTAGGCGACCTAGGCAGTCACTTAGGGCACTAGGATTTGGGGGGGGCACCATTTTTTTCATCAGCGACTGTGGCGGCCGGATCTGCGGCCACCCTAGTCACTGCCGGCATGTAGGCAGAGGGAGCTGGGACAGGGGAGCGTGGGGAGGGCCGCCTGCAGCAATTAAGGGGGGGAGCAGCACACAGGGGAACTCCCTGTCCCAGCTCACACCTGCCCCACCCCCTCCCCAAGCATGCTGTGGCTCCTTCACTTCTCCCACCTCCCAGGCTTGCGGTGCCAATCAGCTTAGGTGTCACAAGCCTGGGAGGCGGGAGAAGTGAAGCAGCGACGGCGTGCTCAGGGTGCTCGTGCGTGGAGCAGGGGTGAGCTGGGGCGGGGAGGTGCCTCAGGGCGGAGGGTGCGGAGCTGCCATGGGGGGGGCGCCTCAAGGAGGAGGTGCGGGGGGGGGGCACAAGGTGGAAGTTTTGCCTAGGGCACGAAACATCCTTGCACCGGCCCTGGGCTTTCCAGGCCAGAGCTCCCCAGATCCCTTGGCCTTCCCCAGCCCTACTCCCCGCAGGTACCTGCTCAGCTCCCTAGCAGCCAGGCCCTTCTCCCTCTACAGACAGAGAGAGTATATTTGTGCCCATCCCTCAAAGCCTTTTTATAGGGGTCGGCTGTGGGCTGTTCGAGGCATGGCTGCCAGCTGTGCCTACTTCCCCAATCAGCCTGGGAGCTGCTTGCCCCAGCCCCAGCCCTCTGCTGGGCTCTTCTAAGCTCCTCGGGGCAGGAGTGGGTGACCACCCTGCTACAGGTTAGAAGAGCCCTGAGTCAAAGGCCCAAACCCCTGGGACACTTGAGCCAGCAGCACTTTGCTTGGGGCCAGACTCCTTTCAGACCCGAAAGCGAAGAGACACAAGTCAGTCAGCTGGAGGACTGGAGCTACAGACAAAGGGCTTGTCTACACTGGCAAGTTACTGTGCTGCAACTGTCTCACTCAGGGGGTTTAAAAACACACCACTGTCACCCCCAAGCTCAGCAAGTTACAGTGCTGCAAAGCCATGACTGTGCTTTGAACTTTTAAGTGTAGACATAGCTAAAGACTGACAGATATAAGTTCCATCCCTGAACCAGCTAAGGGAAACTGAGGCAGAGACAATTGCAGTCCTGCTGCTGCTGCATGCCAGGATTGCTACAGCGCTAAGGTCCCTCAGTTCTAGGTGCCTGTTGATACAGATGAAATTAATGAGAGTTAGGCATGGAGGCACATTTGAAAGTCTCACTAGTTGTCTATCTCCATCTTTAGGTGCCTACGTATTTTTAAATAGGTTGCCTTAAATGACTTGATCGTTCGATTCATTCTGCCAGTTCAAAAACATTTTGTATTTGTTTTTGTGATACTTATTCAATTGGAACACACTGGAAAAAACAGATCTTTTCCTCCCAGATTTAGCCCCTCCATCTCCAACGAGAAACCTTCTCATGTAGCCGCAGAAGCAGCAGGGAAGACCAGGCTCCCCTGCCCGGATGCTGCTGGAGGGAAACACACAAACGTCAGAACGGTTCTTTTTTTCAGGATGGAAAATCTTCAGCATCTCGTCAGGTCTCCCCTGCGCCCCGAGAGACCCCACAAAGGTGCTCAGCCCACCAGTTATTCTCCCCTCTTTGGATCAGCTTCAGGAATGGCCAGTTTAAAAATTACTGGACATGAGTCAGCATCTGTTTGCCATTTTCTCTCATTCTCGCAGTTGGAAATAAAATCACCTCAGGTTTTGTCACTTGTCTCAAACACTGAAAAGAAAATTATCTCCAGTTTTGCCCTTTTTTGTCTGTGATTATCAAATATGGAGATAAAATCCTTTCACATTTCCCTTTTCTCTCACATTATTGAACATTTCTCTGTCACCCCCCTCCCCCGTCAGGTTCTGCCCCATTTCCCCCTGTTGCCGGCCCAGAGGGCCCGAGGACAGCAACAGTGGTGGTTCGTCGCCCGGTGTGCGTCGCACTAATTAACACACCAGGGTGGAGAAGCAAACCAAGTTTATTTGAGCTCAAAAAAAAGGTGCCAGGGAGAAAAAGCATCTCAAATCCTGCACACCGCACGCAGGCGGGGTCCCAGCATTTATACCCCCCTTGTTTTCCCCCCTTCCTCCCTCCCCCTTGCAACAGTTACACTTAACACTATAATGTAGCTTGTTAGAACTGATCTCATTCGCATATTTATCTATGGCCTTCACAGCACAGACGCATGCAGATTTTCCTCCCCCTTCTCCCCCGCCTCCCCGCCGCTTTTTGCTGTTTCAAACTGTCCTGCAGCTGCAAGCTAAGACAGATGACAGTGACACATTTTGCTTGCTGTTTGTTGGTATCTTAGGCTGGTTAAAGTTCACAGCATGGAAGAACTTTGGTTCACTCAGGCCCAAAGTCACAGCTTTGGTTTACTTAGGCCTACGGACACCAACAATTCCCCCCTTTGAGAATACTCAACAAACTTTTGGCGAGTTTTCTCAAACTTTAAAGACAAAAAGCAATGAAGTTCTGTAGAATTATGTACAACTACTCTTTTGAGCTTAGTCACCCCCAACCCAGAAATGAATGCATGGACAAAAGAGTGGAATGTTCATTTAACAACTAAGGGATTGGGACACTGACTATAAATCAGGTAGGTATACCAAGTGGTTTAATTTCCCAGATGTCTCGGTGAATAATTTAGTCCCATATGCATCCTCCCCATGGACCCAGCAGGATTTGGTAAGTGGGAGCCCACACCCACCCTAACCGGTCCAAATGCTTGGAAGGAGCAGTGTGAATGTCCACACTTCCACCTAGAAAGTCTCCAAGTATGTCTCCATGGCCACAGATCAGATGATACTCCTGATGTGTCTGTAAGGGCAGTGGGCCAAGCCTGGTGCTCAAGGTCACTCTGAATGGCCATTAGCTGGTCATTCAGGAAATCCTGAATTTATGAACCATCGTCATCATAGCAACAGGGGGCTGAGCTCCATCAGCCCCCACCCTTCATGTGTAAAGAAAAGATTCAATTGACCCTGGACTAGCAGCAGGATGATGGGCTCCTCTCCTCCACACTCCTTAATGTCCTATCTGGACTATCATAGCAACTGGAGGCTGCCTTCCACTCATTTCTCACTAACAAGTCACTGTGTCTTATTCCTGCATTCTTTATTACTTCATCACACAAGTGGGGGGACAATGCTATGGTAGCCCAGGAAGGCTGGGGAAGAATGGAATGAACAGGTGGGGTTGTTGCAGGAGCACTCCCTGTGAATAGCATACAGCTCATAATCTATGCAGGATCTGACACAGAACAGCTGTGCTCTCTGGTTCTCTGATACAGTGGTTCTGTAGTACACTTGCCCATATTCTAGGCAGGAATGATTCTATTTTTAGATACCAAAAAGGAGGGATTGACTCAGGGAGTCATTCCCAATTTTGGCTTTTGCGCCCCTGGCTAAGAGCAGCCAGGGGCACTTATGACAGCAGCAAATGGTGCAGTGCAAAAGGACTGGTAACCATGCCCATCTTATTACCAATTTATGGTATGGTAGATGGTACAGTATGGCTGGTAACCATCTCTGCTGTCATGCAAAAGCAAAAGCATGCTGCTGTGTAGCGCTGCTGGACCGCCTCTGTCAGCGGCATCTAGTACACATACGGTGACAGGCACAAAAGGCAAAATAGGCTCCATGGTTTCCACGCTGTGGCGTCTGCCAGGGCAATCCAGGGAAAATGGGCTTGAAATGATTGTCTGCTGTAGCTTTCCCGGAGGAAGGGATGACTGACGACATTTACCCAGAACCACCCGCGAAAATGGTTTTTGCCCCATCAGGCACTGGGATCTCAACCCAGAATTCACAGAGACAGACTACACTGTGTTCATTCTTCGCAAAAATTTATCTTTGCAAGGAATTCACTCCCTTTTTCCCATCACACAGCTTCGACTGTCTCCAGACCTGCCACAGCATCCCCCTCACAGAGGCTGGCAAAGATTAGGCAGCGAAAGAAAAAGACAGGGGACGAGATGTTCGCTGAAGTTATGGGGTGCTCCCGAGACGAGGCGGACCAGCAGAGCCAGTGGAGGGAGACCCTCTCTCTGTACCAGCGCTCACACAGCGAACGGGAGGAGAGGTGGCGTGAGGAAGACAAGCAGGCGACTCAAACGCTGCTTGGACTAATGAGGGAGCAAACGGACATGCTCCTGCGCCTTGTGCATGTTCTGCAGGACCTCAGGCAGGAGGACAGAGACCCCCGCAGTGTATCTGCAACCGCCCTCCCCCGCCACAAAGTCCCATACCCCCCTCACCCAAAATAACCAGAAGGAGGGGCGCCAGAGGCCGTGTAAACTGTCACTGCACCCCAGCAGAGTGCTCAAGTACCGAAAAGCTCTCATAGCCTAAATTTTGAGAAGTCCTTTCCTTCCCGCCTCACCAAGCCCCCATCCCAGTTTCATCCCCTAACTGTCTAGTTGATAATAAAAAATACTTTTCTGTTAATTACTTTTTCCGTCATGTTCTTTTAGAGGAGACTGTTTGAAGGGGGGGAAGAGGGTTGGTAATTTGACAGGACAATCACCTTTACCAGGGTACAGAAATGGGGGCAGGATCAGCAGCAGGTCACACACACACTGCAGTCAGTACGCACCCTGGTCGGTATGGGAGGTGATTTGCAGGTTCTGTGTGGGTGGGGGGGTACGTGACTTTGTAGCGGGGGAGGGGGGTTACAGATCTCATGCAACGGTCCCTGTCCTGGACCACAGAGCCACGCAGCAGAGGAATCTGTATCCGTCCTCCCCCGCCAAAAGGCCACATAGCCCCCGCACACAGAGTCCCAAAAAGGAGGGATGGCAGGCTCCGTTGAAACATCCAGTCCGGCACTGCAGACCGCTCTGGGAGCAGGAGCCTGTCATTCCTCGAGTTTACAGGCGGTCTTTACATCACCGCACACCCTACCCAGCACAGTCCGTGTCCCAGTTTCAACCCTGTAACGCAAAGTCATCAATAAAGAAACCTTTGTAAAGTTACAGTGGAACATGTATTTTATTTTTAAACGTGTGTTGGAAGTTGGGGAAGCGGGGTGGGCGGGGTATGTAACTGCAGATGCTAGTCAACAGTCACTTGGTAAAGAAACAGGGGCAGGTTCAGCTTCTCTGTAAAGAAACTGAACAGTCACAGGTCACGCTGCTCACTGCTCGCTGGGACTTGAAGAGTTCCTTGTCGCTGTGCAAGGCGCCTGCACAGAGCTTCACGAGCCAGGGCATTAGCGGGTAGGCTGGGTCCCCGACAATCACTATAGGCATCTGCACATCCCCGAGACTTATTTTGTGGTCCGGGAAGAAACTACCTTCCTGCAGGCGTCTAAACAGACCAGAGTTCCTGAAAACACGCACGTCATGAACTTTGCCTGGCCACCCGACGTTGATGTTGGTAAAACGTCCCCCATGGTCCACCAGTGCTCGCAGCACCATTGAAAAGTATCCCGATTTCTCAGCAGCTGACTGTGGAAGAGGTGGACGATAAGGTGCGAGGAGTTGACAACGGCCATAACTGCAGCGGGATCCGTGCTCAAAGTGCTGTGGCGCCCGCGCTGTCACTGAGCAGAAAAGTGCACGAACAGATTGCCCGCAGGCGCTTTCAGGGAGGGAGGGAGGGAGGGCGTGATTGACGGTTCAATGATGACAGTTACCCAAAACCACCCTCGACACATTTTTTCCCCCAGCAGGGATTGGGGGCTCTACCCAGAATTCCACTGGGCAGCGGGGAGTGCGGTAACTGTGGGATAGCTTCCCACAGTGCACCGCTTCCAAAGTCGACGCTGGCCCCGTTACTGTGGACTCAGACAGTCGAATTAGTGTATTTAGTGTGGATACACAAATTCGACTTCATAAGGTCGATTCCACAAATTCGAATTAAGTAGATTCGAAATAGTCTTGTAGTGTAGACGTACCCTTAGAGACTAACAACTTTATTTGGGCATAAGCTTTCGTGGGCTAAAACCCACTTCATCAGATGCATGCAGTGGAAAATACAGTAGGAAAATATATATACAAAGAACATGAAAAAATGGGGGTTGCCATACCAACTCTAACAAGACTAATCAATTAAGGTGGGATATTATCAGCAGGAGAAAAAAAAACTTTTTGTAGTGATAATCGGTATAGCAAACAGTTGACAAGAAGGTGTGAGTAACACTAGGGGAAAAATTAGCATGGGGAAATTTTTTTGGAAACGTTATTTTGTTGAAGAATTGCGACTTTTAGGTCTGTAATCGAGTGTCCAGGGAGGTTGAAGTTTTCTCCAACTGGTTTTTGAATGTTATAATTCTTGACGTCTGATTTGTGTCCTTTTATTGTTTTCTGTAGAGACTGTCTGGGTTGGCCAATGTATATGGCAGAGGGGCATTGCTGGCACATGATGGCATATATCACGTTGGTAGAAGTGCAGGTGAACGGGCCCCTGATGGTGTGGCTGATGTGATTAGGTCCTATGATGGTGTCCCCTGAATAGATATGTGGACTGAGTTGGCAACTGGCTTTGTTGCAAGGATAGGTTCCTTGGTTATTATTGTTGTTGTGTGGTGTGTGCTTGCTTCAGGTTGGGGGGGCTGACTGTAAGCGAGGACTGTCCTGTCTCCCAAGGTCTGTGAGAGTGAGGGATCATCCTTCAGGATAGGTTGTAGATCCTTGATGATGCGCTGGAGAGGTTTTAGTTGGGGGCTGAAGGTGACGGCTAGTGGCGTTCTGTTATTTTCTTTGTTGGGCCTGTCCTGTGGTAGGTGACTTCAGGGTACTCTTCTGGCTCTGTCAATCCATTTTTGTCACTTCAGCAGGTGGGTATTGTAGTTTTAAGAATGCTTGATGGAGATCTTGTAGGCACAGCACCAACTTTTTGTTGCTTGCACCTCCCAACCCCTGCCCCCAGCCCCGCCCCCATTGGACCCCTCCCCAAATCCCCGCCCCAGCCCCGCCTCTTCCCCAAGCACGCCGCATTCCTCCTCCTCCCCACTCCCTCCCAGCGCTTGCCACGCGAAACAGCTGTTTCATGGCGCAAGCACTGGAAGGGAGTGGGGAGAAGCAGGACGTGGAGGCATGCTCTGGGGAGGAGGCAGAGCAGAGGCGGAGGTGAGCTGGGATGTGGGGACGGGGCAGGGAGCTGCTGGTGGGTGCAGAGCACCTATCAATTTTTCCTCGTAGCTGCTCCAGCCCCAGAGCACCCACGGAGTCGGCGCCTATGCTTGTAGGTGTTTGTCTCTGTTTGAGGGATTGGAGCAAATGCGGTTGTATCTTAGAGCTTAGCTGTAGACAGTGGATTGTGTGGTGTGTCCTGGATGAAAGCTGGAGGCATGTAGGTAAGTATAGTGGTCAGTAGGTTTCCGGTATAGGGTGGAGTTTATGTGACCATCGCTTATTAGCACTGTAGTGTCCAGGAAGTGGATCTCTTGTGTGGATTGGTCGAGGCTGAGGTTGATGGTGGGATGGAAATAGTTGAAATCATGGTGGAATTCTTCAAGGGCTCTTTTCTATGGGTCCAGATGATGAAGATGTCATCAATGTAGCACAAGTAGAGTAGAGGCGTTAGGGGACGAGAGCTGAGGAAGCATTGCTCTAAGTTAGCCATAAAGATGTTGGCATACTGTGGGGCCATGCGGGTACCCATAGCAGTGCTGCTGACTTGAAGGTATATATTGTCCCCAAATGTGAACTAGTTGTGGGTGAGGACAAAGTCACGAAGTTCAGCCACCAGGTTTGCCATGACATTATCGGGGATACTGTTCCTGATGTCTTGTAGTCCATCAGTTTCCGTGAAAGGTTCAGAAAAGGGCAACTAAAATGATTAGGCGTTTGGAGAAGGTCTCATACGAGGAAAGATTAAAGAGGCTAGGACTCTTCAGCTTGGAAAAGAGGAGACTAAGGGGGAATATGATAGAGGTATATAAAATCATGAGTGATGTTGAGAAAGTGGATAAGGAGAAGTTATTTACTTATTCCCATAATACAAGAACTAGGGGTCACCAAATGAAATTAATAGGCAGCAGGTTTAAAACAAATAAAAGGAAGTTCTTCTTCACGCAGCGTACAGTCAACTTGTGGAACTCCTTACCTGAGGAGGTTGTGAAGGCTAGGACTATAACAATGTTTAAAAGGGAACTGGATAAATTCATGGTGTCTAAGTCCATAAATGGCTATTAGCCAGGATGGGTAAAAATGGTGTCCCTAGCCTCTGTTCGTCAGAGGATGGAGATGGATGGCAGGAGGAAGATCACTTGATCATTGCCTGTTAGGTTCACTCCCTCTGGGGCACCTGGCATTGGCCACTGTCAGTAGACAGAATACTGGGCTAGATGGACCTTTGGTCTGACCCGGTATGGCCGTTCTTATGTTCTTATACTTGGGGAGAATGACTAGCAACCTGGCTACCATGGCAAGAGCTACCTTTGACAACTGATTGCCCCCTTATTACCAGAACATCATTACAGAAAGGAAGTTTGTAATGAAACAGGGCCAGATGTGGATAGCCGGGATAGCCTCCTGCTGTGCTCATTTGGGTTTGTACTGTAGTACGGTGCAGTGTTTCTTTACAAAGGGCAATTGTTTGCTACTTTCCTTAGTAAGGACTAGGTGAAAATAAGATGAAAAATTCCAGCTCTTTTTCTTGGATATTGTTTATCTGCTCCTTGCACGTGGCTCTGCGCGCCGTCATCCGGGGTGGGCCAGGCTGCGGACGTGACTCAGGCTTGGGCCGCATGGCCGCACTTTCCTGACAAGGCATGAAGCAGGCCAAGAGCTTTGCACAGCCTACAGGGAAGTGGGAGGGAGGCGTCTTCAAGCCAGCGTGTCTCGTCCGCTTCTCCCTTGCCGCTTGGGCGGGGGCAGGAAGGGTGCGAAATGTTCCCGGCTGAAAGGTTTTGGGCTTGGCCTTGAGGATTAAGCCTGAGCCTCCGGCACGGCTGCTGGGAGATGGGTTTCTGAATGGCATCCAGCCCGCTCTTCGGGCCACCAGCTGAAAGCACTGAGGCCAAGAGGAAGCAAAATGGGGCCTTTGAGGCTCCCAGCAGGCCTCAGGGAGCAAGGAAGTAGCACAGCTTACTGCTGTCCCTGGAGGGGCTTGAACCACCATCCTTTCCGTTAACAAACATGCTTGTTGGTGTCACTAGGCCTAAGTAAACCAAAGTTGTGACTGCAGGCCTGAGTGAACCAGAGGTCTTCCATGCTGTGAACTTTAACCAGCCTAAGATGCTAACAGACTGCAAGCAAAATATGTAACTATCAGCTGTCTCAGCTTGCAAATGCAGGAGTTTAAAACAGCAGAAGCGGCGGGAAGGAGGGGGAGAGGGGGGAGGAAAAACTGTATGCGTTTGTGCTGTGAAGGCCAGAGATAAGCTTGCGAATGGGAACTTTTCTAACACGCTGAAATGTAATGTTTAAAGTAACTGCTGTTGGGAAGGGAGGGGTGAGGGGGAAAACCTAACAAAAGGCTTACACAAGCAAGGGGGGTATAAATGCTGGGACCCCGCCTGCGCGCGGGTGTGCAGGATTTGAGATGCTTTTTCTCCCTGGCACCTTATTTGGGCTCAAATAAACCTGGTTTGCTTCTCCACCTGGTGTGTCAATTAGTGCTACGCACACCGGGCAACGAACCCTGCTGTTGCTCCGCCTCAGGCTCTTTGAGCCGGCAACATGCTGATCCATTGTACCACAGATCAGCAAGGCTGTATTGAGCATACAAGTCAGGAATCAGCTCAGGGTATGGTATAGCATATGTGTGCAGTGGTCAGGGATAAAAGTGACTTAAAGGACTTGCTAGTACTCCAGAGTCCAGTGGAGGGGATGGTTCCTCAACCGGAGGAGGTGTGGCCTCTGTTGGAAGAGGTGGGGCCTTTAAATTCCGGGGCTTTTAAATTAGGATTTAAAGGGCTTGCGGATTTGGCTGAAGCTAGGAGCCGGGCCCTTTAAATCACCCCTGGAGCTACCAGCTGCAGAGGTGGCTGGAAGTCCTGGGGTTTGGGCAGGGGTGAAAGTAATTTACATTTCTTACCCATATAGTCCAATCGCAAGCAACCCACCTCTCCTACATACTTCATGGATCCCTCCCATTGCATGACATAGATAGAGAAAATAAAACTACTATTACTACTATCAGTACTGTCTGTAATAAAACTTTACTATTGGAATAAGCCTGAAAAAGTGAAAACTGACTGTCACATTTTTCTCTGTGTCTTCCCTCCTCCTCCAGCGAGGCTGCAGACACTAGGCTCCATGCTTTCTTCCTGTCTGGCACTGAGCAGAGCCCCTGCTGGCGGGGGCGGGGGGGGGAGAGGAATGCAGAGCTTTGTCTGCAGGAGAGGGAGAGGGGACAGTACAGTACAGTGAATTTTCCCCTTCCACCTGCTTTTATTAGCTCTGGATTTAAGATGTGCAGCCAAATGCTTGTATTTGTTGTGTATATTAGTATTGGAGAGATTCCTCTCATCCCGGGGGCAGAAGAGGACTGCCCCTGCCATGGTCAAACACACTCTCCTCCCTCCCGCAAGCTACTGTGAGTGAAATTAACAAGAATGCCAGAAAGCGCTCCTAACCCCGGGGGCTGAACAGCTCAGGGAACAGCTGAGTTTAAACTATTCTTATGCAGGGGGCAGGCTTCTCCCTCCCTCAGCCAGCCTCCTTTCCTTACCGGTACTCCGTACCGGCCCGTACCTGCTTACTTTCACCTCTGGCAGTGGTTAGACAAGCAACAGCAAGGCACTGGACTGGTCTGGAGTGAAAGTTCTGTGGGAAGGAACTGAAAAGAGTATTGGGGTTGCGGTACAGCGCTTGCAGACACTTTCTTTGGCCTGTTTTCCTGGAAGAGTTAGCAGCGAGAGATTGTTAGTCACAGGTCAGTGGGTGGGTTTGTGCAAACTAGGAGTGTACAGGGAACTGTCTTTGAACAGAAGGAAGGAGAGAAACCAGCAAGAGGAAGGAGCCTGAAAGACTTCTCTGGCTTTGAACAGAATTCTGTGTTAATAGTTCTTGCTTTTAGCTGATCTCACTGAGGTCAGTTGGGGCGCATGGACAGACATGGGAGTGACTCAGCCAGGTCATTCCCATCTTCTGCCAAGCAACCAGGAGATGACAATGGCTAGCAGTTGTACTGTACTGTTTGCTACCAGCCTAAGATGTAAAAGCTAGATGGATCAAAACAAGAAATTTACCTGCTTTGTTTTGTGAAATCAACGGCCTGCTAAACCCAGGTTTTTGAGTTCAATCCTTGAGAGGGCCATTCTGTGTGACAGTTGTTTGTGTTTCTCCTTGATGCAAAGCCACCCCTTTTGTTGATTTTAATTCCCTGTAAGCCATGCCGTCAGTCGCCCCTCCCTCCATCAGAGCAATGGCAGACAATTGTTTCACGCCTTTTCTCAGCACAGAACCAGAATCTGCAAAAGCGAAAACAGGCAAAGAGGTGACAGCAGTGCGGTGACAAGAGTGATGAGGACATAGACATGGTCATAGACTTCTCACAGAGTACAGGCCGGGCAATGTGCCCCGGCAATGTGCACATCATGCTGATGAGCTCTGCATGAGCTCTGCATGGTCACCTGTGCTGATCAGCACGCCACACTGGCCAAACAGGAAATGAAATTTAAAAGTTTGCGACCCTTTTCCTGTCTACCTGGCCAGTGCATCTGAGTTGAAAGCGCTGTCCAGAGTGGTCACAATGGAGCACTCTGGGATAGCTCCCGGAGGCCAATACCATCAAATTGCATCCACATTACCCTAAATTCGACCCAGCAAGGCTGATTTCAGTGCTAATCCCCTCATCGGAGGTGGAGTAAAGAAATCGATTTAAAGAGCCCTTTAAGTTGAAAAAAAGGGCTTTGTCGTGTGCATGGGTCTAGGGTTAAATGGCGGTAACGCTGCTAAATTCGACCTAAAGTCATAGTGTAGACAAGGCCTCAAAGGAATTTTATAGCTACTGGCTGGGTGTCCAAAAAAGGGAGCTACCCATCCACCCTTTCATTGATCACACTTGGTAACTACTAAGCAGAAGCACAGAATCCTAGATGGATTTGCTGCGTCTCCTGCAGGCCTTCCTAATGGCACAGCAGGGCTGCTCTTGGTTCTGCACAATGTTGTTTTGTTTAGCAGTGACTGTGAAGGGACTTCCAGCTATTTGGCTGTGGGAACTCTGGTATTAAGTGGACACCCTGTCTTAACTGTGTATGGCTGTATTGCTTGTAGATTTCTATAATCTGTACTGATGTTACCAAATGGAGTATTTTGTAGCGGTCTGCTATAATTTAACTTATACAAACTATGAATATGCTCCCTCAGACTTAACCACCCGCCTTTCACACACTCCCTGCTTCTCATTCTCTGGGGTGGGAACAAGCCACCGGCATGTGCGTCCATTGGATTATTTTTATTTAATTACTTCTCATTGTTAAATATTATGTTTTTTTAAATTTCATTGCAGTGCATTTTCTTCCTGCCACTGTCACCTGGCAGCTAAGGGATGTGAGATTCTCCTCCATTGCGTTTCTGCCCACGGAAAAAGAAGAGACCCCACACTTCAGTACCTTTGGAAATAAAACCAACCTGGAAACAAACCAGCTATCTCCTCAGTGTGCAGTTTGTGTCTCTTTTGGTGCAGTTGATGTGTGTGCAGCATGTGTGGTGGACAGGGGCACTGTGTGCTCACATGGGAATTCACCATCCTTGGTGCAGGATTTGACTTGTTCTGGGAGTGAACTATAGCACTGTGGAGTTTCAGGCACAGGCTGCATGACCCCCTCCATTTATCTTTGGTGCAGATACAGCCCAGGCAGCACTAGTGCAACCTCCTCTCCTGCTGCCCTCCACCATAATCTGCACAGCCCACCTGTCAGGGCAGGAGGGGAATGTTGCTCCATGGATCCTGGTTCTCAGATGGGACTACCCTGGGATGGTGGGGGGGGTGGTTGCATCCATTCAGTCACCAGACTGAGCCTTCTAATATCCCTTGGTGATTGTTCCCAAGATCCAGGACTTTGTGCTCAAACATCTCCCAGCTTCCTTGTTTAATATAAGGCCAAGGTTTACCTTGCAATATACAGGAAGAAAGTAGATTTTCACCCCAGATGGGACTTGAACCCACAATCGCTGGCTTCGGAAGCCAATGCCTTATCTATTAGGCCATCGGGGCCCTGATGTACAGCTACTGAAGAGATGGAAATTCCCTCTCATAAATGCACATTCCTCGCATTTGCTTCAACACCAAATAGCCCCTTTATGTGCCTTACAGAAATGTCTGCATCCCCTGGCAGCGAGGCAACTGGGCAGGTTGCTGACACAATTACAACACAGAATACGAAGTGTACAGTGCTCACTATATATAGTTTTATTACAAATATTTACACTGTAAAATATAAAGTACTATAGTGCAATCTCTTTATCATTAAAGTGCAACTTGCATATGTAGATTTTTTTTGTTGCATAAGTGCACTCAAAAAGAAAACAATGTAAAACTTTAGAGTCCAGTCAGTCCTACTTCGGGTTCAGCCAATCGCTGAGACAAACAAGTTTGTTTACATTTACTGGAGATAATGCTGCCCGTGTCTTATATACGTCACCTAAAAGTGAGAACAGGCTCTCTCATGGCACTTTTGTAGCCAGCGTTGCAAGGTATTAACGTGCCAGATATGCTAACATCCATATGCCTTCATACTTCAACCACCATTCCAGAGGACATGCTTCCATGCTGATAACGCTCGTTAAAAAAATGTGTTAATTTGTGACTGAAGACCTTGATGAAGAACTGTATGTCTCCTGCTCCATGGTTTTATCCGCATTCTGCCATATATTTCATTTTATGGCAGTCTTGGGTGATGACCCAGCACATGTTGTTCACTTTAAGAACACTTTCACTGCAAATTTGACAAAATGCAAAGAAGGTATAACGTGAGATTTCTAGAGACAGCTACAGCGCTCAGCCCAAGGTTTAAGAATCTGAAGAGCCTTCCAAAATCCAAGAGGGACGAGGTGTGAAACGTTGTCAGAAGTCCTCAAAGAGCAACACGCTGATGCAGACACTACAGAACCTGAACCACTAGACAGGAAAATCAATCTTCGGTTGGTGGCATCTGACTCAGATGAGGACTATGAATGTACTTTGGCTCGTTATCGAGCAGTACCTGTCATCAGCATGGAAGCATGTCCCTGGCCTCTGACTGCTAGCAGCTCGGAAGGGAGAACAGGGGCTGGAGCTCTCCATGGCCGCCTGGTCTGGTCACTCCCTCTGAAGCCCATAGCCAGGGCCAGCCTTTGGGGTGGGTGCCACCAGGGAATTGCCCAGGGGTACCATGGTCAAGGGCGGTGCTGTACGGTAGCAGAGAGGTGTGTGCTGCTGGTGTAAAGTCAGAAACTGCTCCCGGCTGGCAGGGGAGTGCTGCTTGGGGTGGTGCCCAGATTTCTCCCTGCTCAGGAACATGAGGGGAGGGAGGGGAAGAGAAGGGGGAGATAGCGGTGATGAGCGGATACTGCTCCCCCCAATGTTCCTCCGTGCCCCCCTCTCACAGCCCCCTAGCGATGTGCGGAGGAGCAGTGTTCAGGGGGGCCGGGGGGAGCGAGCAGCAATGCCAGCTACTCTGTGCATCCAGGTCAGTTTCCCCAAGTGGGCACAGGAGGGGGTGCAGGGGTTAGGGGAAAAGGGGGCACAGTGCAGGGATTACGGGTGCGGGAGGAGGCAGGGGTTAGGGGAACTGGAGGGGGCACACGGTTAGGGGTGCAGAGCTTCAGGGTTGGGTGCCAGAGGGGGAGAGCAGGGATTAGGGGGACAGTAGCACAGACCCCACCTACTCCTCCTGCTTTCTCCTGACACCAGCACCACCCTTCCCAGCATCGCCTCATGGCAGCATCTGCTTCCGGACTCGCACCAGAAACGGGAAGTCTGGGCCCTGCCTGGCAGCGGCTGTCAGGAAATGGAAGCAGGAGACACGACCACTCCCATGGTGCTGTGGGGCCTGTCCTGGCTGCTGGGAGATGGAGGCAGTGGACACTACCACTCCCATGGTGCCATAGGGTTTTCAGGTGGGCTGCCCCCCCCCCCGGGTTGGGCTCCAGGGGAGGTTTGGCATCTTAAGGGACTGGGGGGGGGGTTGCTTGGAGGAGGTTTGAGGACCAACAGGGAAGGGGAAGTTGGACACTGGCCAGAATACCAGGGAGACAAGGCAGGTGAAGTGATACCTGTTACTGGACCAGCTTTGGGGCCACACATGGTCTTCTTCATGCAGGGGAAAGGTGCTCAGAGCATCACAGTTCAATAGAAGGTGGAACGCTCTGCCCCGAACACCAGACATTCCCCTACTTCCTGGAACGGGGGGGCCTGTCCCCATTGTCCTGTAAACAGCCCCACCATGTACCCCAGAGGTGGCTGCATCTTAGCACCAAGACACCAGTGGTCACTGCTCCAGAGGAGATGGTACATACAGGCCACTGCCCTACATGGCCCCACACGTTACTGTCCCAAGAGGTGAAGTACACACAGGCTACTACTCAAACTGGGCACCTGGGGTCACTGCAGCAATGTCTGGGGGGGATACATGCAGGGCACTGCCACACATGGCCACCAGGGGGCACTGCTGCAATGGTGGAGGTTTGGGGCAGGGGGGATGATAAACAGGCCACTGCCTGAAGTGGCCACTACCACAATGGTGTGGGGAGAGGGGGAGGGAGATACCAATAGGGCACTGCCACCCCAGGGCACCACAGGGAGGTCACTGCTCCAATTAGTAGAGATACACATCGGGTAGTGCCCCAACTGGGGGCCCTACCCCAGAGAGAGAGGGGGCTGGGGAGAGAAGAGGAAATCAAAGGCCACTGCCTCACTTAGCCACCAGGGGTCACTACCTAAATAGGGGGGACAAACACACAGGGCACTGCCCCCACCTGACCAGCAGGGGTCACTGCCCCAATTGGGGGATATACAGAGGGTATTGCCCCACAGAGATGCCAGGGATCAGTGCCTGCCATACCTGGCACAGGGGTAGAGGGGATAGGGTGACCAGATGTCCCCACTTTATAGGGACAGTCCCAATATTCGGGGCTTTTTCTTATGTAGGTGCCTATTACCCTCCACCCCGTCCCGATTCTTCACACTTTCTATCTGGTCACCCTGGGGGGCGGGGGCAGGGAGAGAGGGGGCTACACACAGGGCACTGCCATACTTGGCCACCAGTGCACATCCCTAGTGGGGGAGTGACACACACCAGGAGCAGGGCTCACTGCCACAAAGGGGTTGGAAGATACCCAGGGCACTGCCTGACACGGCCACCCAGGCACCCTGCCACCTTGGGGGAGGTGAAGAACACACCTCAGGCACTGACTCCTCTGGCTACCAGTGCTCACTGGCCCAATGCAGGGGTTGGGGGTAGTAAATACACACAGGGGACTGCCCCACTGGGACAACACGAGTCACCGAGATGAGAGTGGGATACGCAGAGGGCACTGCCCCAATGGCTCATATACATACAGGGCCCTGCCTCAACTACCCACCAGTGCTCACTGGCACAATGGCAGTGGTGGGGTCACATAGGCAACTGCCCTCAGTGGCCACCAGGGGGCGCTGCAGCAATGCTAGGGGGATACATGCCAGGCATTGCTGCCCCTCACCACCAGGAGTCACTGCTCCTACAAGAAGGCACCTACAGGACACTCCCGTGCCTGGCCAGCAGGGGTCACTATCACTGGGGAGGGGCTATGGGGAAGCAGAGAAAGAGCAACTAACTGCAGTGGGGAAAATCGTCATCTACCGGGGAGAAAGAACGGACTCCGCTAGGACATCGCACCAACTCCGGCCAGGCTGGATACCAGCAATTCGGGGCTGGAGCAGCTCCAGCTAGAGGCTGGGCGGAGGCAGGTGACCTCGGTCTCTGTGCTGAGCAGGCTGCTTTGGCAGCGAGGAGGGACAGGGAACCCCCCGGCCAGGGTCTTGCTGCCCAAGGAGGGGGAGATCTGTGGCAGTTTTGGAGTAGCTGGTTCAGCAGCCGTGAGCCGCACGCTTGTCCCTGCCTGAGCTCTCCAGGAGCACATAACACACAGGTGTGCGCTGGATGTAGGCACCAGTGTAACAACAGGGCCAGACTCTGCTGAGTGCTGCCTGCGAGAGACAGGGGCAGAGTCAGACGGGCAGATGGGGGCAGGAGATGACAGGGCCAGCCTGTGACGTCACCATCCGTCCCTGCAGCTCTCCATCTGTCCCGCTGTCCGTCCAACTCTCAACCCCCGTCCGTCCCCAATGTATGCCACACACCCCCCTTCACCCATCTGCCTCACACACTCATCTATTTCCTCATGCATCCTGCTGTCCCTTTGATTGTCCTTGCAGTGTCCAGCACAAGGAGGCATAGTGGACCCTGAGCGAGGCTTTTGGGTGATGCAGTAATAGAGCTAGCAGGTGATAAGGAGGGTTCTGGGCATCTCTGATCCCAGCCCCACTTCTCCTGTGCCCAAAGCCATGACCGTGAGCCCACCTCTCTCAGTCTCAGACCCCACAGCCCCAAAGACATAACTGGCCACTCATGCTGTGACCCAGTTACACCAATGAGGT
The DNA here is from genome assembly GCF_020497125.1 of Mauremys mutica. Taxonomy (NCBI): domain Eukaryota; kingdom Metazoa; phylum Chordata; order Testudines; family Geoemydidae; genus Mauremys; species Mauremys mutica. Next base: position 134,494,537 of record NC_059077.1, read on the forward strand.
CTCCCCGAAGATAGAGGGTGGGAGGAGCAACCCCCTTATCCTGGCAGGCAGGACACATCCTTTCCAATATGGCAGAGACCTTGCCCGGGGGCAGATGGACCCAGCTGAGCCCATAGGAGACTGGGGGAGGGGGAGCAGAGGAAGAGGATGCAGGCAACTGAACATGACAGGTGTCCATGAAAGGAGAGAGAGAGTTTGAGTGTAAGTTGGCCAACACAGAGATAGAAACCTCGGAGGAAGAAAGAAACTCAGAACAGGGAGTCACCCTCATGGATCCAACTTTCTGCCATGTAAAAGAAGCAGTGAGAGATAAAAAGACTTCCTTTAAAAAGTGGAAGTCAAATCCTAGTGAGGCAAATAGAAAGGAGCACAAACACTGCCAACTTAAGTGCAAGAGTGTAATAAGAAAAGCCAAAGAGGAGTTTGAAGAACGGCTAGCCAAAAACTCCAAAGGTAATAACAAAATGTTTTTTAAGTACATCAGAAGCAGGAAGCCTGCTAAACAACCAGTGGGGCCCCTTGACGATGAAAATACAAAAGGAGCGCTTAAAGATGATAAAGTCATTGCGGAGAAACTAAATGGATTCTTTGCTTCAGTCTTCACGGCTGAGGATGTTAGAGAGATTCCCAAACCTGAGCTGGCTTTTGTAGGTGACAAATCTGAGGAACTGTCACAGATTGAAGTGTCACTAGAGGAGGTTTTGGAATTAATTGATAAACTCAACATTAACAAGTCACCGGGACCAGATGGCATTCACCCAAGAGTTCTGAAAGAACTCAAATGTGAAGTTGCGGAACTATTAACTAAGGTTTGTAACCTGTCCTTTAAATCGGCTTCGGTACCCAATGACTGGAAGTTAGCTAATGTAACGCCAATATTTAAAAAGGGCTCTAGGGGTGATCCCGGCAATTACAGACCGGTAAGTCTAACGTCGGTACCGGGCAAATTAGTTGAAACAATAGTAAAGAATAAAATTGTCAGACACATAGAAAAACATAAACTCTTGAGCAATAGTCAACATGGTTTCTGTAAAGGGAAATCGTGTCTTACTAATCTATTAGAGTTCTTTGAAGGGGTCAACAAACATGTGGACAAGGGGGATCCGGTGGACATAGTGTACTTAGATTTCCAGAAAGCCTTTGACAAGGTCCCTCACCAAAGGCTCTTACGTAAATTAAGCTGTCATGGGATAAAAGGAAAGGTCCTTTCATGGATTGAGAACTGGTTAAAGGACAGGGAACAAAGGGTAGGAATTAATGGTAAATTCTCAGAATGGAGAGGGGTAACTAGTGGTGTTCCTCAAGGGTCAGTCCTAGGACCAATCCTATTCAATTTATTCATAAATGATCTGGAGAAAGGGGTAAACAGTGAGGTGGCAAAGTTTGCATATGATACTAAACTACTCAAGATAGTTAAGACCAAAGCAGATTGTGAAGAACTTCAAAAAGATCTCACAAAACTAAGTGATTGGGCAACAAAATGGCAAATGAAATTTAATGTGGATAAATGTAAAGTAATGCACATTGGAAAAAATAACCCCAACTATACATACAACATGATGGGGACTAATTTAGCTACAACGAGTCAGGAAAAAGATCTTGGAGTTATCGTGGATAGTTCTCTGAAGATGTCCACGCAGTGTGCAGAGGCGGTCAAAAAAGCAAACAGGATGTTAGGAATCATTCAAAAGGGGATAGAGAATAAGACTGAGAATATATTACTGCCCTTATATAAATCCATGGTACGGCCACATCTTGAATACTGTGTACAGATGTGGTCTCCTCACCTCAAAAAAGATATTCTAGCACTAGAATGTTGCATCACATCGGGGTCACCATTTGTTGCATCACAGGAACAGGAACGAAGTCTAACAGTCAAGTGTGGTCACAAGCAGAGAGAGAACTCTTTATTCCATGCCAGCAGGCGCTTATATACAATTATCTTATTAGGCAATCAGGCAACGACTAACAGGTTAATTAGATCTACACAGGCACAGCTGTGACCTCATAGGATAATTATCATCCTACACACCTGTCTAACTTTCCCAACACAATCAACTCGTCCCAGAAGCCCAAACATCTCACATTCCTTTTCCCACATCCCCCCTGTATTCAAAATCAAAAGGAAAGGGAAAAGGAAAAAGGAAGAGAAAAGAGAAGAATAAAGGTATTAACAAAACATTTCCAACTCATGACAACATAATACTATAACCTATCACAAACCAAAATTAAAACTTTATAGAACCAACCTATGACCATGCAATCCTTAACATATCACAGATTAATTAGCTACAAATTATAACATTTATCACAGAAGACACAACTTCCAAAACCTTTCTTAAATCCTTAACATGAAAAGAGGATTTAATTTTCATATTAGCAAAGGTAGAAACACCAAACAAACAAAAACAAAACACAACAAACAAATGATGTAAATTCTGCAGGATTCCCCCCTCTCTATTAAATTACCAAAATATCCCTCAAGTGTCAGGTGATCAAACTGACACTGAGGGTGGGGGAATTCTAAAGAAAACACATCAAACCACATAACAACACAACAATAATTCTGGCCAGAAAACAAACAACACAAAACAACAATTTTTTTTTTTTTTTTTTTTTTTTTACACACTCTAAATAATAATTGCATGGTACACTGAATGCTATACAACCAACACAAAATCTCTTTCAAACACAGCAAAAAATCATTTCAAACAAGAAAAATCCTGACAGAGCTAGCAAATAGTTCTCCTCCGGGGGCTCTGGTTCCACGGCGATCTTTGCATCTCAACCAGTCTCACATCCTCTGTGTCACACAATCAGCACAAACGAGACATTAGTGCAGAGGAAACAAGTCAGATGTACATAATAAAGCTCCCAGCAGGTGTGCACTCCCTGCTCCAGGAACAACACTTGCACCTCATCGTTCAGCTGATTGTGCTGCTCTATCAAGCCAGCGCACTCCCGCCCGCCATAGGCGATGCAAACTCTCTGTCCTGGATGGAGCTGTGAGCGGTTCAGGTCTGGGAAGCTGGGCATCGTGCTATTCTCCTCTCCCTGCTCCCTGCACCGACCGCCCTCATACAAAGCCAGGTGGAAAAAACACTCTGCTGAGCTCTACCTGCAACACAGGGATCCGGGCTGTCCCCAGCATCCTGTCTGCCAAGGAGCTGGGCGTAGAAACGCGGGCGCCCAACAGGGAGCATTTCCCCAGGCGCCTGGACAGCACGCTCACCATCTTGACAGTCTCCTGCTCCGCTGACACAATGGTTCCCATATAGCTGCTTACCTCTAGGTTCGGGTATGCCTCCCTTTTCGGGCATCCTGCGGCTCCCAGCCGCTTAGCATTATACTCAAATGCGCCCCTCTTTTCTCTTTTCGGGCGTCCTGCGCCTCCCTTTTTGGGCGTCCTGCGGTTCCCAGCCGCTTGTCACTGTACTCAAATGCGCCCCTCTTTTCGGGCGTCCTGCGCCTCCCTTTTTGGGCGTCCTGCGGTTCCCAGCCGCTTGTCACTGTACTCAAATGCGCCCCTCTTTTCGGGCGTCCTGCGCCTCCCTTTTTGGGCGTCCTGCGGTTCCCAGCCGCTTGTCACTGTACTCAAATGCGCCCCTCTTTTCGGGCGTCCTGCGCCTCCCTTTTTGGGCGTCCTGCGGTTCCCAGCCGCTTGTCACTGTACTCAAATGCGCCCCTCTTTTCGGGCGTCCTGCGCCTCCCTTTTTGGGCGTCCTGCGGTTCCCAGCCGCTTGTCACTGAGACCCAGGTGCGTCTCCCCCCCCCTCCTTTTTTTTTTTTTTTTTTTTCCTCTTTTTCAGGCAACCGATACTATAGCCCGCAGCTTCTCCGCCATTTGTTGCATCACATCGGGGTCACCATTTGTTGCATCACAGGAACAGGAACGAAGTCTAACAGTCAAGTGTGGTCACAAGCAGAGAGAGAACTCTTTATTCCATGCCAGCAGGCGCTTATATACAATTATCTTATTAGGCAATCAGGCAACGACTAACAGGTTAATTAGATCTACACAGGCACAGCTGTGACCTCATAGGATAATTATCATCCTACACACCTGTCTAACTTTCCCAACACAATCAACTCGTCCCAGAAGCCCAAACATCTCACATTCCTTTTCCCACACTAGAAAAGGTTCAGAAAAGAGCAACTAAAATGATTAGGGGTTTAGAGAGGGTCCCATATGAGGAAAGATTAAAGAGGCTAGGACTCTTCAGTTTGGAAAAGAGAAGACTAAGGGGGGACATGATAGAGGTATATAAAATCATGAGTGATGTTGAGAAAGTGGATAAGGAAAAGTTATTTACTTATTCCCATAATACAAGAATTAGGGGTCACCAAATGAAATTAATAGGCAGCAGGTTTAAAACAAATAAAAGGAAGTTCTTCCTCACGCAGCGCACAGTCAACTTGTGGAACTCCTTACCTGAGGAGGTTGTGAAGGCTAGGACTATAACAATGTTTAAAAGGGGACTGGATAAATTCATGGTGGCTAAGTCCATAAATGGCTATTAGCCAGGATGGCTAAATTCCTAGCCTCTGTTCGTCAGAGGATGGAGATGGATGGCAGGAGAGAGATCACTTGATCATTGCCTGTTAGGTTCACTCCCTCAGGGGCACCTGGCATTGGCCACTGTCGGTAGACAGATACTGGGCTAGATGGACCTTTGGTCTGACCCGGTACGGCCTTTCTTATGTTCTTATGGAGCACACACCACTCCTGGCCAGAGAGATGATCAGCCCTTGCAAATGGCAACATCATCTCCCTTGAAGCCACAGCTAGTCTGGAAACCCACACCCAGGTAACGGGAAGTCCCTGCCTGGAGCCAGGAGGACTGTGACCAGAGCCCTTCCCAAACCAGATACATATCTCACCGACAGAGACAGCTACTCTCATCCCAGCTGGGTAGGCCTTGCCTGGCATCAACAGGATTCACGCTGTCACTGCTCTCGCTCACTTTCCATCTCACCTCAGGGCTGGACTCCGTCCCCGCGATTTATTTTCTCTTGGTATGAAACACAACACAAAAGAAAAAGCAATGGTGGCGAGGCTCCTCTTCTCACTACTCCCACACCCCAGGGCTCCGGCTTCAACCCTCCTCCCATTCTGCCATCACAGCTACAATTAGAAATCTGAGTCCTGGGCTCACACCTGGTTGTCTCCCCAATCCTTGGCGCTGTCCAGCATGTCTCCCTCCACAGAAGTCACCTGGCCTCATCTTAGACTCCATCTTCATATTGCTCTTCTCCTTCCCAGAGCTCGTGCTCTGCTCCTCAGACCTGTCTGTCCTCAGCTCTGCAGGCAGAGGGGAAGGGGCACGATGGAAACACACACGCCCCATTCCAGACACCCCGCGGCATCCACCGGGCTACCAAACCACGTCACCTTTGGCCAAAACCACCCCCACCCCGAGGGAGCAAAAAGCCTTTGTGAGCTCAGCACACACAAGCCAGGAAAAGATTAACACCCACCGCCAGCCCAGCCAAAAGGGGAGCTTCCCCCACTTCCCGGCCACAGGCCCACGGGGCTCCTGGATGGAGGAGTTTGGCGGGCAGTGGGGGCCCCTGAAGAACTAGCTCAGCGTGTGAATGAGTGACTGAGGTGTATGTGGGGCAGGGCCGCCCGGGGGGGGCAAGTGGGGCAATTTGCCCCAGGCCCCGGACCCCACAGGGGCCCCCACTGGAGTTTTCGGGGCCCCTGGAGCAGGGTCCTTCCCTCGCTCCGGGGGGCCTGGAAAACCCTTGCGGGGCCGGGCCCAGGAGCGTCTTCCGCTCCGGGGCGAAAGGACCCCCCCCACTGGCGAGTTACCGCCGCAGCGGGACCCGCCGCCGAAGTGCAGCTCGGTCTCCGGCGGTAACTCGGCGCGGCCGGGGGGGGGCCCTGCCGCTCCGGGACCCGCCGCCGAAGTGCCCGGAGACCCGCGGGGGTGGGGGGGGCCCGCCGCCGGAGACCGAATTCCTGCCCCTGCCCTGTGCCCCCCCCCGCCTGGATCCCACGGATCCCAACGGTCGCAGCGCGCTCGGGGCGAGGGAACCGGGGCCTCCCGCCACGCGCCGAATCTCTGTCCCGCGCTCTCTCCGCCAATCAGGGAGCGGCGCGGCGAAGTGACGCGTTACGGCCCCTCCTCCAATAGAGGCCGCGTGTGAGAGAGACAGAGAACTACGCTTCCCAGTGTGCACCGGGAGGGGGCGCGTTGTCCGAGCAACCGACTCGTCACTTCCGCTCTGAGACGAGCCAGGAACTACAACTCCCAGCCTGCCCCGGGGCGCCTCCGTCCTCTGGAGCCCAGGGAAGGGCGGGGCCCTGGGTCAACCTGACACCTCCCCTCACAACTCCTCAGCCCCGCCCCGCCCCCCTGCGGCTCCTGACGCGAACTCGCCTGTCCCGGAGTCTCGCCCGGCCCTGCCTCCCCCCCCTCGCCTGCTTCTCCCTTGGCCTCGTCTCTCCCCACCCGGGGGGGGCTGTTGGATGGAGCCATATGGAAATACGGGGGAGGGGCAGGGCTGGGAGCCAGGACTCCTGGGTTCTCCCCCAGCTCTGGGAGGGGAGGGAGGTAGAGTGGGGGAGGGGCTGGGGTGCCTGCTGCCCTCGCGGTGACCAGCAGAGCCCCCCCCCTTCAGCTTGTCCCCCAACCAGGCGCTGGGTGTGCTGGTGCCTGGAGCTGCCCCTGGTTCCAGCCCCTCTGCCCAGGCAGCTCCCCCAGCCTGACACACACACCCAGCCCCTGCACCCGCCCACCCCAGGGCTCCTCAGCCCAGAGGGGAGCCCCCCGGCTGAGTGGGGAATCAGAACCCCCCGAAATTACCCTGGGACCAGCATGATCTGCCTCCGCCCTGCCCTGCTCCGCATGTATTCGGAGTGAGTCAGTTTCCCTGTCCCAGCATGTGTCCTGCCCTGTGTCTCTTCTCCTCCCCAGCTCCCTCCAAACCAGCCCATTTCCCTGCACCCCGGGCTGGGTCTCTGCCAACCCCCCTTCTCCCCTCCTGCCCCCAATATCTCCCGGCCCCTACAGGTCTATAGGGCTGGATCCCTCCCTCCCCCCTTCTCCCCTCATTTCCTGCCTCTGGGGGTCTATGGGGCTGGGTGTCTCCTCTGCCATCCCCTCTCCTACCCCCCCATATCCCGCTGCCTCTAGGGGTCTATGGGGCTGGGTGTCTCCTTCCTCCATCCCCTCCCCTGCCCCCAATATCCCTCTGGGGCTCTGTGGGGCTGGGGCTGGGGCTCTCTCCCTGCCCCTGTGCTCCCCCCTGCACACGATGTCCTGGGAGTGACTCAGTTTCCCTGGACCAACATTTCACACACCCCACCCCCACCCAACATGTCTCCCTCCACCCCACCCCATTTCTCCTGCACCCCAGGCTGGGTCTCTGCCAATCCCCCTTCTCCCCTCCTGACCCCAAGATCTCCTGCCCCTGCAGGTCTATGGGGGTGGGTCTCTCCCTTCCCCCTTCTCCCCCCATCCCCTCCCCCAATAGCTCCCTGCCCCAGGCCGTCTATGGGGCTGGGTCTCTCCCTGAAGCCCCGCCCCCAGCGCGGGGCTCACAGACAATCCCCGCCCGGCGGCTGTGACGTGCGCTGGGGCTGTGATGTGCGGTGACGTGCTCACTCTCTGCAGACAACTCATTCCCTCTAGACTAAAAGGACAGAAGGTGTCACGTGTCCATAGGTGGGGTTATGCAGATGAGCAGTGTCTGGCGGCAGGATGGAGAGCAGCGAGAGGAACCGAAGGAGCCCGGCGGAGAGAATTCTCTGCGTGTGGACAGAATCCGGTGTGGGGAGTTCGTGCTGTGGGTGCCTGCACCGGAGTCACTTCGGGGCAGTGATTGCCACTGAGCTGCATATTGCCCAAAGGCGTGTGAATGGGGTGTGGTGCCTGGCGGGGAGCAGCTCATGGTGAAAAAGAAAGCAGTGGGAGCAGCAGATCCTGTCCTAGCAGTGGTTTGTGGGGTTTCTTTGCAACCATGAGTGGGATTGTTGTGGGTGCAACTAGACCCCCCCTTCTCTGATTGGGTGGGGCTTCTACTGTCTGCCTGGGGGGGGTCCATGATGTCACAGCCCATGGTGGGGGGCGGGGGTTGAATCATGTTTCTGAAGTGGGAGAGCAACTTCCCCTGTTCCCACTCACTCTCCACTAGGGGGCTGGGCTGGGATCTCTAGGGAGGGGAGCCCAGGAAAAAACAGTCTCCCCTATGGAACCCAGGAGTCCTGTCTCCCAGTCCTCCTGCTCTAGACCCCCTCCACTCCCAGAGCCAGGGATAGAACCCAGGGGTCCTGGTGCCCAGCCCCCTCCCTGCTCTGACCACTCGACCCCACTCCCCTCCCAGGGTGGTGCAGGGGTCAATGGGTCTGTGTCCCAGCTGCTTGGACTAATGAGGGAGCAAACGGACACGCTCCGGCGCCTTGTGGATGTTCTGCAGGACCGCAGGCAGGAGGACAGAGCCCCCCCGCAGTGTATCTGCAACCGCCCTCCCCCGCCACAAAGTCCCATACCCCCCTCACCCAAAATAACCAGAAGGAGGGGTGCCGGTGGTGCGTTAAAACTGTCACTGCACCCCAGCAGAGTGCTCAAGTACCCAAAAGCTCTCATACCCTAAATTTTGAGAAGTCCTTCCCTTCCAGACTCACCCAAGCCCCAATCCCAGTTTCATCCCCTAACTGTCTAGTTAATTATTAAAAATACTTTGCTGTTAATTACTGTTTCCGTCATGCTTTTTTAACAGAAGACTGTGTTTGAAGGGGGGGGTGGGGAAGGGGGTTGGTAATTGGACAGGACAGTCACCTTTACCAGAGTACAGACATGGGGGCAGGATCAGCAGCAGGTCACACACACAGTGCAGTCAGTAGGCACCCTGGTCAGTATGGGAGGTGGTTTCCAGGTTCTGTGTGGGTGGGGGGGGACGTGACTTTGTAGCGGGGGAGGGCGGTTACAGATCTTATGCAGCGGTCCTTGTCCTGGACCACAGAGCCACGCAGCAGGGGATATCTGTAACCGTCCTCCCCCGCCGCAAGGTCACATAGCCCCCGCACACAGAGTCCCAAAGAGGAGGGATGGCAGGCTCTGTTGAAACAACCAGTCCGGCACTGCGGACTGCTCTAGGAGCAGGAGCCTGTCATTCCTCGAGTTTAGAAGCGGTCTTTACATCACTACACACCCTACCCAGCACAGTCTGCGTCCCAGTTTCAACCCTTTAATGCAAAGTCATTAATAAAGAAAACGTTGTTAAGTAACAATGAAACATGGATTTTATTTTTACATGTGTGTTGGAAGGGGGGAAACGGGGTGAAAGGGGTATGTAACTGCAGAGGAGAGTCAACAGTAACTGGGTAAAGAAACAGGGGCAGGTTCAGCTTCTCTGTAAACAAAAGTAACAGTCAGAGGTTACCCCGCTCACCGAGGAACCTAGCTTTCAAAGCCTCCCGGACGCACAGCGCTTCCCACTGGGCTCTTCTAATCGCACCGCTGTCTGGCTGAGCGTAATCAGCAGCCAGGCGATTTGCCTTAACCTCCCATCCCTCCATAAAGGTCTCCCCCTTGCTCTCACAGAGATTGTGGAGCACACAGCAAGCTGCAATAACAATGGGGATATTGGTTTCGCTGAGATCCGAGCGAGTCAGTAAGCTCCTCCATCTCCCCTTGAGACTTCCGAAAGCACACTCCACCACCATTCTGCACTTGCTCAGCCGGTAGTTGAAGAGTTCCTTGTCACTGTCCATGGTGCCTGTATAGGGCTTCATGACCAGGGCATTAGCGGGTAGGCTGGGTCCCCGAGGATCACTGTAGGCATCTCCACATCCCCAACAGTTATTTTGTGGTCCGGGAAGAAAGTACCTTCCTGCAGACGTCTAAACAGGCCAGAGTTCCTAAAAACACGCACGTCATGAACCTTGCCCGGCCATCCGACGTTGATGTTGGTCAAACGTCCCCTATGGTCCACCAGTGCTTGCAGCACCATTGAAAAGTAGCCCTTTCGGTTAATATACTGGCTGGCCTGGTGGGCCAGTCCCAGGAGAGGGATGTGAGTTCCATCTATAGCCCCATCGCAGTTTGGGAATCCCATCACGACGAAGCCATCTATGACGACCTGGACGTTTCCCAGGGTCACTAGCTTTGAGAGCAGTAGCTCAGCGATTGCGTGGGCTACTTGCATCACAGCAACCCCCACGGTAGATTTGCCCACGCCAAAGTGGTTCACTACTGACCGGTAGCTGTCTGGCGTTGCAAGTTTCCAGAGGGCTATGGCCACTCACTTCTGCACAGTGAGGGCTGCTTGCATCCGGGTGTCCTTGTGCTTCAGGGCAGGGGACAGCAAGTCACAGAGTTCAAGGAAAGTGCCCTTACGCATGCGAAAGTTTTGCAGGCACTGTGATTCATCCCAGACCTGCAGCACTATGCGGTCCCACCAGTCCGTGCTTGTTTCCCGGGCCCAGAATCGCCGTTCCACAGCATGAACATGACCCATTGCTACCATGATGTCCTCGGCGCAGGATCCCATGCTTTCTGAGAGGTCTGTGCCACTCTGAGACTTCATGTCCTCACCGCGCTGCAGGAGCCTCCTCACCCGATTTCTCAGCAGCTGACTGTGGAAGAAATGGATGATACAGTGCGAGGAGTTGACAACGGCCATAAGTGCAGCGATGATCGCAGCGGGCTCCATGCTCGTAGTGCTGTGGCGACCGTGCTGTCACTGACCAGAAAAGTGCGCGAACATATTTCCCGCTGGCGCTTTCAGGGAGGGAGGGCAGGAGTGACGGTTGAATTATGACAGTTACCCAAGACCACCCTCGACACATTTTTTCCCCCAGCAGGCATTGGGGGCTCGACCCAGAATTCCAATGGGCAGCGGGGACTGCGGGAACTGTGGGATAGCTGCCCACAGTGCACCGCTTCCAATGTCGAAGCTTGCCCCGTTAGTGTGGACTCACAAAGGCGAATTACTGTCCGTAGTGTGGATACACAAATTTGACTTTGTAAGGTCGATTCCACAAATCGACTTAAGTTGAATCGAACTACTCTTGTAGTGTAGACAAACCCTAGTGCTAAAACATACTCCTAGTGAAAAAGTTTTTCCTAATATCCAACCTAAACCTCCCCCACTGCAACTTGAGACCATTGCTCCTTGTTCTGTCATCTGCTACCACTGAGAACACTCTAGATCCATCCTCTTTGGAACCCCCTTTCAGGTAGTTGAAAGCAGCTATCAAATCCCCCCTCATTCTTCTCTTCTGCAGACTAAACAATCCCAGTTCCCTCAGCCTCTCCTCATAAGTCATGTGCTCCAGCCCCCTAATCATTTTTGTTGCCCTCCGCTGGACTCTTTCCAATTTTTTCACGTCCCTCGATCTGCTGGCAATGCCCCTGCTTATACAGCCCAAAATGCCATTAGCCTTGGCAACAAGGTTCACACTGTTGACTCATATCCAGCTTCTTGTCCACTGTAACCCCTAGGTGCTTTTCTGCAGAACTGCTGTCTAGCCATTCGGTCCCTAGTCTCTATCAATGCATGGCATTATTCTGTCCTAAGTGCAGGACTCTGCACTTGTCCTTGTTGAAGCTCATCAGATTTCTTTTGGCCCAATCCTCCAATTTGTATAGGTCACTCTGTATCCTACCCCTACCCTCCAGTGTATATACCACTCCTCCTAGTTTAGTGTCATCTTCAAACTTGCTGAGGGTGCAATACACGCCATCCTCCAGATCATTAATGAAGATATTGAACAAAACCGGCCCCAGGACCGACCCTTGGGGCACTCCGCTTGATACCAGCTGCCAACCAGACATGGAGCCATTGATCACCATGTGTTGAGCCCGACAATCTAGACAGCTTTCTAGCCACCTTATAGTCCATTCATCCAGCCCATATTTCTTTAACTTGCTGGCAAGAAAACTGTGGGAGACTGTATCAAAAGCTTTGCTAAAGTCAAGGAATAACATGTCCACTGCTTTCCCCTCATCCACAGATCTTGTCCTCCAACTGGTTCTCATAGTCACATGCTTCCACGGGCCACTTTCCTCACCCCGCAGCCTCCCCTCAGAGTTCTCCAGTCCGGCTTGTATCTGCGAGTCTTCACTTTTCCCTTCAGCCTCCTCTCTCCTTCCCCCCAGCCATCTGCTCAAATCCCCTTCAAACCTCAACCACAGTTTCCACCTGCATCTCCAAACCTTGGATCTTCCATCAGCCTTATCAGGTGGCACTTCATACAAATGAAGCTCTTTTCAGGTACCTGTTCCAGGATAAGGTACATTTCACAGCTTCCACATCCAATCAGCTTCATTGTCGCTTCCCTTCCTGGGGTCTCTACCACTGCTGCCTCTGTAGCTGTCACAGCCTCCCATCTAAATGCCTGTCAAGGAGAAAAAGGGAAACACACACACACAAAACAAAACCAGAACACCACATACTCCCTTCCCCACACTCCCCTGACAAACTCCCACTCAAACTCCCCTGTGCCCACCTATGTTTGTGACTCCTGGACTCCTGTCCTGCTGGCTGACTCCTCGTCTGCCTTTATAGGCCCCATAATCAGGGCTCTGCTGTGATCAAAGGCTCGGCTATTCTCAGAGCACACTGCCCCCTACCAGTCCCTGCAAACTAACACACACACACACACACACACACACACCACTCTCCTGGTGTTGGGAGGGGAACAGGAGAAAGGACAAACGAAGCAAGAGACGACGAGAAAGGAGGGAGGGAGGGAGGGACGAAGGAAAAGGTGAAACAAAAAGGACAAACCCTAATGTCCCCAGTGATTCTAAGGGACAAAATCTCAGGTGCGGAATAAAATTCTGCCTCCTTAAGCTCGTGTTTTCCTTGCCTAGAATTCAACTGTCACCAGATGGATCAGACTGAACAGGTTTCAAACCTCGAGGAGGCTCTTACCTTCTAAACAGGGTCGGCTCTTTTCCAGTAAAATCACTAAAAGGGAAGGAGAAAACTCGACAGAGGTTCCTCCTGGCGCTCAGGTACGTGAACCCCAATATTCCCCCAGTCCTCAAAGAGAGACCTCGAGAAGGAGACTTGCTGAAGCAAAGCCACGGGAGTCTCTGAGGTTTCCCTGGCCCCTCGCCCCTGTCCTGCCTGGCTGATGTCAGCATCTCTCTGTGAGGTCACCACCTCCCCACCACCTTTGACCAATAGCCTGAGGTCCTGCAAAAGGCCTTTGTGATGTCACGGCCACACCCCTCCCTTGCTGTGCTAATGTCCTGCCCCTGGCCAGGCACTTTGGAGGTTTGTGCTACTTCCTGTGGATCACCCCACTCAAGGAGTGCTCATTCTAGGAAGCAAGCCGGCTAGACAGGAAAACATCAGACGCTGCTCCCAATGCGCCACTCAGTTTTTCAGAAATTAGTCAACTTGATGGCCAGAAGAGATCATTAGAGCATCTAATCTGAGCCCCTGCATATCACAGGCCTCCTGTATGACACGATAGCTTCTTTTGGGGAAAACACATTCCAGAATTCTCCGGTTCTCCATATGAACCCAACAACCAGCGCACACAGGTCCAGAAGTGGGCAATCTCTCCTATGGTCACTAGATGGCGATGCAGCCTGGCACTTTCCCATTCATGCGATGATCCGACCTTTTGGTTAACCAATCTGGCCCTGGTCCCAATTCGATGGGATAAAGGGGGTTCCGCTCTCCTTGTGAGCGATCGTTTGATGCAGGGGATCTTCTGCTGGTGTTATTCCTTGTGGAAAAGTACAAATTGCAAAACTGATGGGAGGGGCCTTCTGAGGTGGTAGGGAGGGGTCACGCTGTTACCTGCAATGTACACAGGCCCCGCAGCAGGGACGCACCTCGGAACGTGCATAGAAACAGGTTAAAAGTGTATCACAACAGTGAAGCCGTTGTCAAGATGCTATTCTGTGCAGAGGACTGTAAGACAGCCCCTGTTCCTGATCTGAGGCCTGAATGCCATAGGGATATCCCACTCGAGAGCATTGAGGTGTGTGAAGAGGTTAGCGTAACTGAAAAGACAGTGATCATGGCTGTGCTGCAAAGTCACTGGCAGGTATTATCAAGCACGCCAGGCCTGACTCCCAAAAGTTGCCTAAGATGAACAGTGTGGGATCACAACCTGCACCCAGCAAAGCATTCCACAGAACTGGTACATTGCGGCAGCAAGTTCATAAGGAGATGACAAGCCTGCTGGACAGGGAATAATGAAAGAGTCAAACAGTCCCTGGGGTGAGGAGGTTGGTTTGCTGATGTTTACAGGGAGCTCCTCCCGAGTGTGGGGGGCAGAAAGCACGAAGGGGCTCGTTTGAAGATTTAACAAGGGAGTGATGGTGGTTAGCATCATGGACCATGTAACTGCGAACACTGTGTGCCCTTAGCCCAGGGGTGGGCAAACTGCCCCATCTGCAGGCACTGCCTCTGAAGCTCCCATTGGCTGTGGTTCCCAGCCAATGGGAGCTGCAGGGGTGGTGCTTGGGGCAAGGAGAGCGTGTGGAGCCTCCTTGCTTTCCCTATGAATAGAAGGCAGATAGGGGATGTGCTGCTGCTTCAGGGATCCACATGGAGACATGGCACTCGCGTTTTTGTCGCTCTTATCTGGTCTCTCTGCAATTGGTCCACATCTTTCCTGAAAAGTGGTGCCCAAAACTGGATGCTAGACTCCAGTTGAGGCCTAATCAGCGCGGAGCAGGGCAGACGAATCACTTCTTGTCTCTTGCTTACAACACGCCTTCTCTTACCTCCATATTACAAGTGACAAACTGAGGCAAAGGGAGACTAAACCCAGATTTTTTAAAGGTATTTAGGCCACATAAATCCCATTGATTTCAATGGGAATTAGGAACTGAAATCCCTTTAAAAAATCTGGCCCTAAGTGATTTGCTCAAGGTCGCAAAGGAAGTCTGCAGTGAAGGCAGAACTTAAACTCAGACCCCTCAAGTCTTAGTCGAGTGCGATAACCTCTGGACCATCCTTCCTTTCTCCTGTGTCTGTCTAATGACGTGTTTCTGTCTGTCTAACCCCAGACATAACCATGTCTCTCTCTATCTAGCCCCATAGAAAAAAAATCCCTCTGTCTAGTGTCTACCTGTCTACCTACTTTTCCATAACTAAGCCAGGAGCTAGGCTATTTATAAGAAGTCAATTAAAACCACAAACTAGGAATAAACTCTGATTACGTTCAAGAACCAGCATTCTTGTTGAAATCAGTAAGATTATGTTCACACTGGGTCACTGTATATTAACTGAGGAGATATGAATGAAGAGCAAAGTTAAGCAGCGGGAGCTGAATTAAAACTATGGGTGAAACCCTCATGTCTGCTCTGGTTTCTCGCACAGCCTAAAACTGGAGTTCTGCAGTGGGGAAGCAGAGGCAGAAAGTGAGTTTGCAAAAGCTTCCCTCTCCAAAAGAAAGGACCCTAATGAATACTAAGTAAAACATCTCCCTCTCTCTGCCGTGCTCACATGCAGTATCTTATCATCCTGTACAACCTACGGCTACAAATCTCTATAATTTACCACGAGTGAATGAAGAGAGTGGGAGGACCAGCCTGACCTCAGAATCAAGAAAGATGGTTCTCTTGGAAGCTAGGTGAGTCCAGATGTTCCTATTCCTTCTCCCGCCTCAAACTAAGAAGAAAACTCAACTATGCAAGAGAGATTTCATTCTCTTTTCGGTGTGTATCCACCCCGAACCCATGAGACCTTCCATGGGGGCAGAGAATGGTGCACTGAGGAAGCCCATTCCATACTGTACTGTCTTTATTAACACTCTTCTCTCTCCAGGGCTGTCGACTGGGAATATTTCACCAGCACAAAACTTACTCTGGGACATTTTAAATGAAAATGTTTGATATTCAAATAAATGAAACACATTTTTAGAAAAAAAAGAAAAAAACCCTCCATTAAACAAGATTCTGTGAAACCGAGGGATATTTAAACCGACTATTTTCATCTTGATTTGCACAGCGTATGACACCTTTTAACTCAGTACAGCACAATGGACCAGACACTCGGTTGGTATACATCACCGTAGCTCTGCTGATGCTGATGGATCTGTGACAACTGACGCCAGGTGATGATCTATCCTGATATTCCCAAACTCTGACATGCAGCGTTCAGGATAGTTTAGGCAGTTGGTCCCATTTTACTGCAAGTTATTTTGTGAGAAACATTGAAGACAACATTTTGGGGTCAAATGCATCAGCACTTTGAGGACAGCAAAGCAATCTTTTCTCTTGGTAGACGGAATGGATTTTGAAGCTTTTCTCAGGTATTAGAACTGAAAGAAAAAGAGACCACTCACCTTAGTCTTTGCCCCGTAATGTTAAAACTTGTTGCAAGACAGATCTCTCATTCTTGAACTCAAACGGATTGTGTAAGGGGTAATTGGAGGTGGGGTTTCTTTGTTCTGCCAACACGAGAGGACAGAATTCATAGAATAGCAGAGTTGGAAGGGAACTCAGGAGGGCTCAAGTCCAACCTCCTGCTCAAAGCAGGACCCATCCCCAGACAGAATTTGACCTCCATTCCCTAAATAGCCTCCTCAAAGATTGAACTCACAATATTAGGTTTAGCAGGCCAATGCTCAAACCACTGAGCTAGCCCTCCTGAATCGCAGGTCAGGCACAAGCGGAGTGAGTGTGTCGTTAAAATACCAGTTGCGTCTCCCGGCATCATATGGTCTTCAAATATTGTTCAAGTTCTTAGACATGTTGATGCTTCTCTTTGTCTTTCCCTCTGTTTTATGCAGTTCATGTATCTGAGAATCCCCCCTAGCAAGAAGCACGTCCAATCACAAATACACTTAGAGGAGCACGGCAAGATTTTAATCAATCTCTGCCAGGATTAGAGCTCTGAAGACGGTTTCTTTCAGAGCAGCAGGACTAGACGTCTGGATGTCGCACAGCCAAAGGGCAATGAGCATTCTGCAGCTCAGCGCTGAGCGAGAAGGAACATTTGCAGCAGAAGCATGAGAGGGTCCAGGAGTCCAGTAAAAAGTCAGGAAATGCACCTGCACGTGCCTGTCCACAGGGCCGGCTTTAGGAAGTGCGGGGCCCAATTCGAACATTTTTGGCGGGGCCCTGGCAGGGATGACTAAAAAAAAAACGCCTTTCATTTCTTCCTTCTATTATTTACTTTCCATAACTATATAAATAATAAAATTATATATTATGTACATTGATTCATATATGCTGTTGATTGGTTATTAATGAACGCCGTTTCACATGTGTGGGTCACCGCCAATCCCTGGAGGTGTGCACATGTGTGGGTTCCAGCTGCTCCCTGCCCTCCCTCATTGAAGCAGGTATGCAGGGTTACTGCCCTGGGAACTGCAGGGCAGCAGTGGACATGGGGCTGGTTGGAGGCAGGGCAGGGGCTGACTGGAGGTAGGGTCTGGCTGCAGGCAAGGCAAGGGGTGCGGGGCTGGCTGGAGACGGGGGTGGGCTGGCTGGCTTCAGGCAGGGCCGCAGGGGAGTGCAGCAGGGGTTGTCAGGGCTGGAGACAGAGGATTGTGGGACTGGCTGGCTTCAGGCAGGGGGGTGCAGCAGGGGTTGGCTGGAGACAGAGCAGGGGGTGCAGGGCTGGGTGCGGGCAGGGGTGTGTGAAGGGCTGGCTGGCTTTGGGCAGGGCCACAGGGTGTGTGGCAGGGGTTGGCTGGAGACAGGGCAGGGGGTTTGGCAGGGGCTGGCTGTGGGCACAGGGTGCAGAGCTGGCTGCAGGCATTGGGGGGCAGAGCTGGTGCAGGCAGGGCAAGGCAAGGGCTGCAGCAGAGGCAGCTGGAGCCCTGGCCCTTTAAATAGCCCCCAAGACCCCCTCTATCCCAGGGCTCTGGGGGCTATTTAAAGGGCCCCGTGCTCCCCTGCTTCTACCCCGCTTCAGACCTTTTAAATAGCCGCGGGAGCCCTGAGGAATGCATAGGGGCAACCAGGGGCTCCGGCGGCTATTTAAAGGACCGGGGTGGCAGAGACAGCTGGAGCCCCAGGCCTTTAAATAGTCCCCGGAGCCCCCCGCTACCCCAGGGCGCCAACTGGGAGAGCGGGGCTGCAGTGTAGGGCTTGCCACACTGCGGCCGAAGCTCCAGCCGGGGCCGTGGGGCTTGCCACGCTCCAGCCGGAGTTCCAGCTGGGAGAGCGGGGCCGTGGGGCTTGCCGCGCTCCGTCCGGAGCTCCAGCTGGGAGAGCGGGGCCGTGGGGCTTGCCGCGCTCCGTCCGGAGCTCCAGCTGGGAGAGCGGGGCCGCGGGGCTTGCCGCGCTCCGGCCGGAGCTGCAGCTGGGAGAGCGGGGCTGTGGGGCAGCCGCTCTCCCGCCTGCGCTTTGGTCAGGGGAGCGGGGCCACAGAAGACCCGGGAGCGGGGCCACAGAAGACCCCGGAGCAGAGAGACGGCAGCTGGAGTAAGTAAAAAAAAAAAAAATTAAAAAGGCGCCAAAGGTGCGGGGCCCTCTTAGGCGCGGGGCCCCATTCCCAGGAATCGGGCGAATCGGCTTAAAGCCAGCCCTGCCTGTCCGATTCAGATCTCGATTGGGTGCTGTCAAGGGCCCTCAGCAAAGAGCCCGTCATGCCACATGCCATTTAGCTGAGCCCTGGCGGGATCCTTATCAGGCAGGAGAACGAGGGTGATGCTGCAGCTGGGAACAGGGAAGATCCTGCCAATGTCCCTAAATGCCAGGATGTGACCTCACATCAGATCAGGAGGACCAGTTTGGAGATGACAGCAGTGAAAACTCTGGCGAGGGGGATGTGCCTGGCCAGAGACTGGAAGTCCAGGTGGTTACTGCAACTCTCTAACCCCTCCCTCCCATTGTTTTCTAGAGAAATTGTCCTTTCAACACTTTTTGTAGGATTTGGTAGGTTATGGCCAAATAATTTACTGTCCTGGATATTATGCCCTGCATTGCTGTGTGTGTGTGTGTCTGTGGGGTAGTGCAGACGCCTCAACATTTTCATGGCCTCCTCTCCCTTCCCCTCCCCTCCACCAGCCTCTGCTGGGCACAATCCCAGGTGGATGCAGAGCACTAGGGGAAAGGTTTCGGAAAAGCCAGCTTTGCTGTTTATCCAAGAGTTCAGAGTATGGGCTGTAGGGCTTGTGCTGAAGCCCACGGTCTTTATCAAGTTCAAAACTAGAAATCAGTGCCCCTCTGTCCGTTTCACCGCAGGCAGGCAGGTGGGGGTGGAGGGGTTCAAACACCGCTTGGATCAATGCTCTCCATCCTAGCTCAGGCTTTGGTTGGTTTCCTTCATTTCTCCCCCAGTCCTGGTAGCTTCTTCTGGGAAGTTTCTCAGGCAGCAGGAATTCTCCATGGTCTTTCAGGAGAACTGGGAGTGCAAACCTGCTCGGGCCTCCATAATAGCCAGGTCCCTACCAAATTCAGGGCTCACTTTGACTAGTTTACAAACCCTCTGGCCTTGAAATTGACCAACGTCACCATTTCAGATGTTTCCACCTGATATTTCCTGGTATTGTAACCATGGGGGTCCCGACCAAACTGGGAGAATGGGGGAGTTCAGAGGTTGTTGTAGGGGGGTCACAGCATTGTCACCCTCACTTGTGTGCTGCCTTCAGACCTGGGCTCCAAGGGCAGCAGCCAGCAACCTTTCTGAAGCTAGAGGAGGTTCCCAGATGTGCAGGTGGGTCCCTGATGTTGGGAGCACCTCAGCTCCTACCTATTACTTGGGAACACCTCGGCTGCTACCATTTTCGGGGCATCCAGAGAAATGGACCCCTGAGCCCCAGAAGGAACTGCAAGGGAAGCCCAGAGCTCTCACTTCAGATGCCAGGCAGAAGCCCCGAGCCCAGGCACCCAGAGTGCCGGCAGGAGTTGGGAGGGGCATGAAAGTCCTGAGCCCAGTGCCCCAGCACTGGCTGCAGCCACAGGGGGCCAGAAGCTCTGAGTCCGGGAACCCAGAGACGTGACTGAGCAGAAGCTGCCAAAGCCAAAGCCCTGAGCCCAACACCGAGCTGATGCAGCACACTCACTTCTGCATTGCCTCTGCAGGTGCGTCTGATATCCCCACGGAGAGGAAGTCCTGTCCCCAGCCGGGCAGAGAAACAGCTAGGAGGCTCCTACTGGGTTCTCCTGGCTGGGGGGTCCAGCAGGACTGGGAGATCGGATTTCACGGGGCAGGGCTAATTCGATCTAGCCAAAAAAGGCACAACAAGAACCAAGAGCTGCCAGCTGAAGCCAGAGAAATTCAAATGAGATGTTGGCACACATTTTTGACAGTGAGGGAAACTAGCCACTGGGACAAATTACCCAGGGGAGAGATGGACTCTCTGTTTCCTGGTGTCCTCACGTCACAACTGCCTGTCATTCTGGAAGGTGCCTTTTAGTGCACCTTCCAGAATGACAATTCTTAGAAGCAATTGGGCTTCATATGGTGCAAAGTGTGTGAAATTTCATAGCCTGTGAAATACAGGCCAGATTAGGAGATGGAATTGTTTCATAACCTCTATGAAAAGCTCAGTGTGGGGTGCGGAACAGACTCTGCTGTTTTACTGGGTGGCCTGCTTGCTCTCCAGAATCAATAATGAGCAAGTGGGGTGATCCGGGCTGCAGCTTAAACATCCAGCTGGGCTGGCCAGGGGCAGACATCAGGCCTGCCAGGGAAAGGTGAGTGTGGCAGTGACTTCACAAAGGCCTTTGGCAGGAACTCAGCCTATTGGGCAAAGATGATGAGGCGTCTGTGACCTCACAGAGCTCCCTTGCCAACAGCCGGGCAGGACAGGGATGCGGGGCAGGGGGAACCTCGGAGAGCCCTGTAGCCTTGCTGCAGCAAGCCTCCATCTCGCAGTCTCTCGCTGAGGACCAAGAGACAGTTGCTGTAGAGGAGATTCTGTGCGTGTGTTTTTCATTTAGATGTGGATTTGTTTCAAAGATATTGTCATCTGTGTAGAAGGTAAGAAAAAATATAGGCTCTAAGTACAAGATAGGGGACACTATCCTAGCAGATTCAAAGGCATCACCACCCTCCTAGTGAAAAAGGTTTTGCTAATATCAAAGCCTTCCACACTGCAACTTGAGATCATTGCTCCTTGTTCTGTCATCTACCAGCTCTAAGATTTCATGTTAATCAATCTTTCATTAGGACAATAATTCAAAAATACAAATACAAAAAACTTTGAGTGAAATCAATCCGTCCTGATCTTTCGTGTCTGGGAGTGTGGGCCTCGGGGACCAGACTGAGACCCTCATGGGCTAGTAACACCCAGGAAGCCAGTAAACTAATTCCAGTTCTCTTAGCATCCAGGCCTCCCTAATCCAAGGAACACCTGAGGGCTGCGGGAGACAGAGGGGGGCTGAGACTGTCTAACTCATGACTGAAAATACAGAGAGGTGTTATTGGCTTTGGCTGGGGGACAAGTAACAAATCTGTTGGGATTCTTACCCCAAACAACAATCGCCCGTTGTCCTTTAGAGCACGAGGTCCCTAACAGGCCTGACTTGCTCAAATCTCTCTCCTGCTAGGACTGAGAGAATTTCCTCCATCCCCCATGATACTGAGGGAAAGAGAAAAGAAGTGACCTCTCTTTGGTCACACAGCAAGGTCATGCCAGAGCTAGAAAGAGAAGCATAAGAAACAAGTTGTATCAAAATGTTTTGCATTTCAAACAAACTGATTTCTTAAACAAAGGCAATTTGATGTGTGGTTAGTGAAATGAAATGATACAACCCTGGGGTCAGGCCGGGGACGGAACTGGGACTGGGACCGGCACCGACACCAGTGCCGCAGGGCCAGAGCTGCAACCGCAGGGCTGGAGCCGCAAGCGCGGGGCCCGGCCTTGGCTGTCACTGGTGCCGCAGCGCCGGAGCCGCAACCATGGGACCGGCACCGGTGCCACAGCCGCAGCCACAACCATGGACCCGGGCCGGGAACGGCGCCGGTGCCGCGGAGCCACAAATGTGGCCCCGGACCGCCACAGGCGTGGTGGAGCCGGAGCCGAGGGGCCAGGCCGGGAGCAGCACCGGCGCTGCGGGGGCTGGACCAGGGGCGCGGGGCCGGGGCCGGGAACAGCACTAGCGTTGCGGGGGCCAGGCTGGAGCCGTGGGGCCAAAGCTGGGGACCCTCAGCTGGGGCCGGGACAGGACGGGGCTAGATCTTCAATGTAGGATCAGGATTTTGGTTGGAATTGATTTTTTTTTAAAAGTGCTAAGCAGATGCTACACTGTAAGAAGAGGCAACAGAATCAAAAACTGAAAGATTGTTACTAAAACCAATGAAGAGCTGCAGAGAGTGGAGACCCGGCAAAGCAAACAAATGAATCCTGTGAGTAACTAACCTGAAAGCAAATGGGGAAGAAAATCTCATCTGGGTAATTGTGGCTCTTGGGACAAAAATTGGGTTTCTGGTACGTAGCCTGGCTGAGATCATCCCTTTTCCCTGGGATTCAAATGTCATTCTCTGTGTGGTGTCCTTATTTTATTCCTAGGAAAAGGATCCCCAAAGGAGGTGTAAGGATCCGGGACTCCAATGTCTGCCAGAAGCTTCAGCCACCTTCAAAGGCCTACAATGCCACTAGTGCTCTTCCTGCTCTCCAGGTCTGCTCCCTCCAGCAGGACAGAGACACCCCTTAACTCCCCGAGTCCTGATTTCCTGCCTTTCAAAGGGCTGAGGGTTTGCATTGCCGCCACCCCAACCATCAGAGACTTTTCCTATGGGAATCTCCCTAGAGCAGGGGAGAAATCTGTTCTTCCATTAGAACCAGTCTGCTCAGTAAATCCACCCACACTGACCTCATCTCAGCTGCTTTGTTTATCTGAGATTAGTGGTATCTTTGGAAAGCCAAGCAGTACTTGGTCCTGCTAGTGAAGGCAGGGGGCTGGACTCGATGACCTCTCAAGGTCCCTTCCAGTTCTAGGAAATTGGTATATCTCCAATTAATTATAATTATAATTATAACCCTTAGCGTGTCGGGGTGTGAGGTGGAGCAGGGGATGCAGGAGCACCAGCAGATTCCCCTGAAGAATACCACCCTGTCTTTCTCTGGTCAGGTTAGAGCTCACCGTCCATTGCGGAGGTGAAGACCGGATGAGAGCTGCTGGATTGACCTTGATGTGCCATGTCCTTGTGTGGATGAAGGACCTCCATCTCAGGGATGGCCAGCAGCAGATGTAACACGTGTGTCCAGGAATGGGCTAAATAACCTACATTGAGAGGTAAGTAAAATCGTGGCCACATGTAGACATCACAGGAATTGGTGGGGATTGACCCAGGGTCCTTCAGCACAAGCCCCTCTCACTCACTGTCAACAAATCCAGCTCCACTCACTAGACCACACCCCATTGCAGAGCCCCAGATCCCAGGAGCCCTGATTCTCAGACCCAGGCCTCACATCACAAGGCCAAACCTCCTCCCATTCTGGGCGCTGTAGAAGGGACCATTGGCAAAAAACCACTCTACATTCCCCCTGTCAGAGACTGCGGCCACGGGTGACAAGTGAATGAGCTGAGATCTCCCCTGTGGGAATCCGAGGGGCTGCACATTTGGGGTTTCACAGGGACGGCGTCTGGCAGCCATTGACAGAGTGTTCCTGGGAGGAGATTTTCCGTCTCTAACCAAGGGTTTCTGTTCCCCCAGATCTCAGCCGCTCAGCAGAATGCGGGAGAGCTGAGTGCTGATGGGCTAGAGGGGTCTCAGGAGTCGCTGTGCAGCAGGGGCAGGGTCTGCAGTCCCCATGGGCCAAACCCTGCGCTCCAGACAACCCAGGCTGTTTCCCTGGATTGCAAAGGGGACTTTGGCTTGGGGAATCGGTTGCTGGTGCCTATGTCCACAGCTGGGATGTTTTCATGAGGCTACTCAATGGTCCACGAGAGAGAGGAGGAGCCTCTTATGTACCTCCCGAGCACCCGCTGGTGCCTGGACTGATTGACACCAGCTTATCAGGGAGCTTCCTATTTCCTGCTGCTTCCCTGAACCCGCTTGAGGAGAACAGACAGTCAACTGAAGTAGTAGGAGCCTGTTAGACCCTTAAGAGGCTGAGATCTTCCCTCACTCAGGCCCTGCTACCAGCCTGCTTATTTGTCCCTGTAAACGGGCCGACTCACCCCTGCCGCGCCTCCTGCTAGTTGGTCCCGGAATTTCCCGCAGTCCAGCCCTGGAGCGCCCTCGGCAGGCTGGTGATCCCCCTGTTCGCAGGCCCCCCCGTGTCCCTCCCTGAACCCGGTGGCCCTTTCTATAATTGGGTCTCCCCCCTCCCAGGGGAACCCCCACCCTACTATCCCCACTTTGCCTCAGTAGTGGCCACTGACAGTCATGGTCTAGCCCCACACCCTGGGGCAGACTGCAGTATCAGCCCACTCATCACAGGCAAGGGGGGTTTGGACCTGCTGCTTTGTCCTACCCCTCAGCTGCCCTCTGCAACTCCCAGTACCTTTGGCCCTTTGCTAGGCCGCAGCCTGGGGCTTTCCAGGCTGGAGCTTCCCTAGCTCCTCAGCCTGTTCCCAGCCCTGCTTCACTCAGGTATCTAGTTTCAAGCCCTAAGCAGCCAAGCCCATCTCTCTCTAGCAACAGAGAGAGACTGTCTGGGCTCTGGCTTCCCTGCTTCTTATAAGCCCCAGGGCTTCAGTTTGGGGCGTGGCCCCAGCTGTAGCCACTTCCTTAATCAGCCCAGCTTCCAGAGCCACGCCTCTCAAGCCCTGTCAGGCAGCATTTCAAGCCCCTCCGGGCCGAAGCAGGGGCCACCCTGCTCCAGGGAGCGCTCTGCCTGCTTGGGCTGCCCTGCTGGCTGGAGGGCTCCCCCTTCTCTGGCTGCCTTGCTGGCTGGAGCTCCTTCTTCCTTTCCTGGGCTGCTGCTGCTGGCTGGAGTGCTTCTTCCCAGGACTGCTGCTGCTGCAACTGCTGCTGAGTGGGTGAGTGAGGGGTGGGGGGGCCTTGCTGGCCAGCCCCCACTCCCCCATCTCTGGAGGGAGAAGCCAGGACCCCACCACCACCACTACAGCTACCACCTGGGGGGTCCTTCCTGCCTGGCCACCAGGGCTGCTGGAGGAGGGGAGGCTGCTGCTGCTGCTGGAGCTGTGTTTGTCCCGGGGAGCTGCTGGAGCCTGGAGGAGGACTGAGAAGACCACCGGCTGCTGGGAAGTGCACAGGAATCTGAAGACCACTGTGGAGGGGGCCTTAAAACCTGAGTAACTTTTTGACTGTGCTCTAGTGGTGGGGGTTTAGACTGTGTTTGTGGGGACACGGGGGTGTGGCGTGGAGCCTGCCCCCTGGTCCATCTGTGTCCCCCCCCCCAACCCCCACCACCACCGCTGCCCCCTCCACCACCCCTGCAGTCCCTTACCATCTGCCTCAGTTCCTGCCTCTGGGACTCAGCTGCTCGCCTGGCCTGCCACGCCCTATTGCCACCGTTTGGGCCTCCAGCGGCAGCCAGCCAGCCATTGACTTTGCACAAGTGCTTGTGGGTGCACGCACCCCCCCCTTCCCCTGGACTGACCCCTTTCCCTCTGCAACAGGGCCCCTAGCTTTGCCCCTTGTTGCCTGCCCCGTTCGCCCCTTGTGGCCCCCCCTCCCCCGGCACCCAGCTTCAGTTTGTTTGCCTGCCCCGCCCATCTGCCTTTGCAGCTTTGTTTGTCCTGCCCCGGCCCTGACGCCAGCCCCTTGGTCCCTCCGCCCCACTCCCAGCCTGGTTGCTCCCCTCCCTCCGCGGCCCCTTGCCCTGATTAGCCCCTCCCTTCGTGCACCCATAGCTCCATCAGTGCGCTTGTGCCTCTCCCCTGTTTAAGTTGCCCCTGTTGCACTGCACCCCCCATTGCTCTTGTTTCCCCTCCCCTCCCCTAGTGCAGCTAGAGGAGCCGGATTTCAATCCTCTGTCGGTGACTGACCCCCCCCCCCGAAGTCCTCGATAGTCCCCGTATCTGCCCCCCCCCTATTGTTGGCACCATCCTCCCTGCCCACAGCCTAGCAGGGAGGAGTAGGTGACCTGTCCCTTACCCCCACCCCCTTTCTCCGGTGTTTACCCTCCCTCCCCGTTCAGCATGGCGGGAGGGGCGGCGGGTGGGATTCCCGGGACGACGTCTGTCCCCCCTCCCTCGCCTGCTCCCCCCAAACGCCTCCCGGTCTCGACCTCACCCGCCGCTGCCGGACCACCTGCCACCGCTCCCGCTGAGGCGCCGGCAGCGGCGACCGACGGGGTGCCCTCTGCTGCTGCCACGTCCCTGGCCCCTTCCGCCTCTGGGGGAGCCCCCCCAGCCGGCGGAAAGGGCCAGGGCAAAAAGAAGGGAAAGGGCCCCGCTAGAAAGACTAAGCCCTCCATGGCGGAGCCTGCCGCTGCTGCTGTGGCCCCGCCACCGGCCACGGCGCGCCTCCCCGCTGTTCCCTCCACCAGCTCTGCGGGCGTCCCTCCCTTGGCCCCCAGAGCGTACGCCCAAGTGGCGGCGGCCCCCCCGCCCGCCGCTACGTCATCTCCCCCGACCGCCGCCTCCGCTACCATCTACAGTGGCCAGGGCCCCTTCCCCACCTTGACCCGGAAGCACGGCGTCCGTTGCCTCCTGGTGCCCGCCTCGCCCCACGTGGAGACCTACGTGCGGGCGTTGGCGAGGGTGGTGGGGCCCACGGCCATCGTGGCGGCCTCCAAAATGTACGGCAAGGCGGTCTTCTTCCTTGCCTCGGAGGCCGCCGCCCAGGAGGCGGTGGAGAAGGGCCTGCCGGTGGGGGGCGTGTTCGTCCCCCTGGAACCGCTGGAGGACCTGGGTGTCCGAGTGGTCCTGACCTCCGTCCCTCCCTTCCTGCCCAATGTCGCCCTGTTGCCCGCCCTCTCTACTTTGGGGAAGCCCATCTCCGTGGTGAGCCCTCTCCCCTTGGGCTGCAAAGACCCCGCCCTCCGTCACGTCCTCTCGTTCCGCCGGCAGGTGCAGCTTCAACTGCCGCCGGCGGCGCGTGGCGGAGAGGCGCTCGAGGGGTCTTTCCTGGTCCCCTATCAGGGGGCCCAGTACCGGGTGCACTACTCCACGGGGGAGGCCCGGTGCTACCTCTGCCGGGCGACGGGGCACGTCCGGAGGGACTGCCCCATGGCCCGGCTCGGAGGAGCTCTCGGGACCCCCGAGCCCCGGCAGGGCGCCGGCCCCGCCATCGCCGGTGCCCCTGACCGCCCGGTACCCGGAGCCGCCCCTCCTCCCCCTCGGTCCATCGCTGCTCCCGCTCGGGCCTCAGGGGTACGTTCTCCGGGGCGCCCAGATGGGCGGGAGAGCCCCGCCTCCGCTGCCTGCACTCTGGCGGGGCCTGTGGAGGAGGGTGCGGCAGGGGTACTGCCGGGCGTGGGAGAGGGCTCT
Organism: Mauremys mutica; assembly: GCF_020497125.1. Classification (NCBI taxonomy): domain Eukaryota; kingdom Metazoa; phylum Chordata; order Testudines; family Geoemydidae; genus Mauremys; species Mauremys mutica. The sequence goes on from NC_059077.1 coordinate 134,521,767, forward strand.
CCCCAGGGGGATTCATCCCTCCCTCCTGTTGTTCCACCAGTGCCTCTCCCAGCCCCCGACCTGTCCTCTCTGCCCCCTGACCCAATCCTTATTGACCAGCCCGCAGGCGATGCCATGGAGGGCTGGACCCGGGTGGAGGGTAAGCGGGGTAAGCGGAAGGCTCGGGCTCCGCCCGTGCCACCTGAGGCGGAAGCCCCCCGTAAGACCAGACGGGGGGCCGCAGGCACCGGGCCTTCCGCCATGCCCAAGGGGACAACCCATCTGCCGATGACGGCTAGGGAAGTCGTGGCAGCGCCGGAGGGTACCACCATCCCTCCTCCGCAGTCCCTCCCTGCGGAGGCCCCCAATGCAGCCCCTCCTGTTCCCTTGCCACCTGCGCCCCCCGCAATACCCGAGGTGAGCGTCGCCTCGGGCGCGAGTGGGGAGGACCCCGGGGTGGTGGAAGGTGAGCTCCCCTCCATCTTCGCGGAGATCGAGGCCCTGGGTCTGACCCCGGTCACCCCGGGGGAAGACGACCCTCTGCCAACGGGCCTCGACCTGGCCGACCTCACCCCAGCTCCCCCCTCCCCTTGCTCCACCATCCCTCCTGCTACGTCCGCTCCCGCCTCTGCGGGTCCCCTGGCCTCCTCGACCTGCCCGGCTGCGGATGGCACCCTGCTGCTGGCCGCCGAGCCTGTTGAGGCGGCGGCCGGTGCCTCGTGGCAGGGAGATGGGCTACCGGAGGTGTCCCTCGGTGGTGCGGAGCAATCGAGTCCCTTCCCGGGTGGGGGCCCCCCTGAGGGTTCCACATCTCCCCGTGCCGAGGCTGCTCTGCCTGCCATTGAGCCCGAGCCCGGTGTCACTGGGGACCCCCTCCCTACCCCTCAAACCCCCGTGCCTGGCCGCGAGGAGCCACTTACCGATGGTCCTGCTCCTGCGGCCCAGGGTCCCATCTCTGTCCCTCCCCCCAACACTGCTCCTGACCCCAGCCCTGCCCCCTCCACCTCCTGTACTGTTATTGCCGCCCCTGGGGCTGTCTCCTTCCCTTTCCCGGAGGATGACTCCCAGGGAGCGGCCTTTGGTTTCCTCAGTCCCGACCCACTAGGGGCTGCGCTCTTCCCACCGCCCCCCCCCATTGAGCCAAGGTCCGGGGCGGACCAGGTGGCGCCGGTCCATCGGGCGCCACGTCGCGGGTCCGCCCCTTGTTTACCCATCCCAGCGGGCCACGGGGCTGCGCCAGAGGCCCCACCGGTGGACCCCCGGAGGCCAGTGACCCCGCCCCCCCATACGCTGCGAGAGGAATTGCGGGAGTTCTTGGAGGATGTCCGGGGCTCCCGCAACAAGGTCGTGCTTGCTCTCCAGCGCTGGGGGGACTTCCACCAGATCCTCCTGGCCACGCGAGCCCTCATAGGGGAGGGCAAGGGGACCGGGAAGCAGAATGTCGCGGCTTACCACCGGGCGCGCGGCTTCCGTGACTCCCTGCTCGCCTTCGGGGTGGGCCACAGTCTGCTGCGCGGCCCAATGGGGGCCGTGAGCGCCCCTGCTGACGTGGATCCCCCCCAGCCCTCCTCATGGCAGTCATCACCTTTGCCACACTAAACACCCGGAGCTGTAGAGTGGGTTTCCGCAGGAGCCAGGTGCTCTCCTTCCTTCGGGAGGGGGGGTACTCCGTGGTTTTCCTGCAGGAGACCCACACGGATCCGGCCGCCGAAGCTAACTGGCGGCTGGAGTGGGGGGACGGGGTCTACTTCAGCCATCTCACCACCCATCAAGCTGGAGTGGCTACCCTGTTCTCCCCCGACCTACGGCCAGAGGTGCTGGGGGTCGCCGAGGCTGTGCCGGGCCGCCTGCTGCACCTCCGGGTCCGCATGGCGGGGCTTGTGGTCAACCTCATCAACATCTATGCCCCGGCATTTGCCCCGGAACGGCTGCTGTTCTATCAGCAGGCGTCCGCCTTCCTCGGCTCCCTGGATCCTCGCGAGTGCCTGGTCCTGGGCGGGGACTTTAACACCGTCCTCGAGGAGCGGGACCGCTCGGGAACCGAGCAGAGCCCGGCCGCCGCGGACGTCCTCAGGGAGATCGTCGCCCATCACTCCCTGGTGGACGTCTGGCGCGACCACCACCCGGACGACGCCTCCACGTACACCTATGTCCGGGTGGAAGCCCATCGGTCGTGCCACTCCCGGTTGGACCGCATCTATCTGTCCCGGTTCCATCTCTCACGGGCCCAGTCCTCCAGCATCCGGCCGGCCCCTTTTTCGGACCACCACCTCGTCACCGTGACGGCCTCTCTCTGCGCGGAGAGGCCGGGGCCGGCCTATTGGCACTTCAACAACAGCTTGCTGGAGGATGGGGGCTTCGTGGCGTCCTTCCGGGAGTTCTGGCTGGCCTGGCGAGGGCAGCGGCGCGCCTTTCCCTCGGCGCGGCGGTGGTGGGACGTGGGGAAGGTGCGCGCCCGGCTCTTCTGCCGTGACTACACCCGGGGCGCCAGCCGACGGAGGGATGCGGCGATAGGGCAGTTGGAGCGGGAGGTCTTAGAGCTGGAGAGGCGTCTGGCCGCCAGCCCCGAGGATCCATCCCTTTGCGGAGCGTGCCGGGAGAAGCGGGAGGAGCTCCGGGTCCTCGAAGACCATCGGGCCCGGGGCGCCTTTGTTCGATCCCGCATCCGCCTCCTTCGGGAGATGGATCGCGGCTCCCGCTTCTTCTACGCCCTGGAGAAACGGAGGGGGGCCAAGAAGCACGTCACCTGCCTCCTGGCGGAGGACGGCTCCCCCCTCACGGATCCGGCGGAGATGTGCGAGAGGGCCCGGACCTTCTACGCGCGCCTTTTCTCCCCGGATCCGACCGATCCTGCCGCTTGCAAAGTGCTCTGGGACGGACTCCCGACGGTCAGCGCGGGCGACCGGGACCGGCTAGAGCTGCCTCTCACTCTGGCCGAGTTCTCGGAAGCCCTCCGTCGCATGCCCACCAATAAATCCCCGGGCATGGACGGGCTGACCGTGGAGTTCTACCGCGTGTTCTGGGACGTCCTCGGCCCAGACCTAGTCACCGTCTGGGCCGAGTCCTTGCGGAGCGGGGTCCTCCCTCTCTCGTGCAGGCGAGCCGTGCTCGCTTTATTGCCGAAGAGGGGGGACCTCCGCGATTTACGGAATTGGCGTCCCATCTCGCTCCTCAGTACGGACTATAAAATTGTCGTGAAGGCCATTTCGATTCGGCTGGGGTCCGTGCTGGAGGACGTGATCCACCCAGACCAGACCTACACCGTCCCGGGCCGTACCATCTTCGATAACCTGTATCTGGTCCGGGATCTCTTGGAGCTTGGGTGCAGGGATGGTCTGTCGTTCGCCCTCCTGTCCCTGGATCAGGAGAAGGCGTTCGACAGGGTGGACCACGGGTATCTCCTGGGCACTCTGCAGGCGTTAGGTTTCGGATCCCAGTTTGTGGGTTTTCTCCGGGTGCTGTACGCTTCCGCAGAGTGTCTGGTCAGGCTCAACTGGACCCTGACCGAGCCGGTCAGCTTCCGGCGGGGAGTGCGGCAGGGGTGCCCCCTCTCGGGCCAGCTGTACGCCCTGGCGATCGAGCCCTTCCTCTGTCTCCTCCACAGGAGGTTGACGGGGTTGGTGCTTCGGGAGCCGGAGCTGCGGCTGGTCCTGTCGGCGTACGCCGACGATGTGCTCCTCGTGGTCCAGGACCCGGGCGACTTGGCGCGGGTGGAGGCCTGCCAAGCCGTGTACTCGGCGGCCTCCTCCGCCCGGGTCAACTGGGTCAAGAGCTCTGGCCTGGTGGTCGGGGACGGGTGGCAGGCGAGCTCCCTCCCACCCGCGCTTCAGGCCATCCGGTGGAGCGCGGGTCCGCTGCTCTATCTCGGCGTTTACCTTTCTGCCACGCATCCCTCTCCGCCGGAGAACTGGCAAGGTTTGCAGGGCAGGGTGGCGGAGCGGCTCCGGAAATGGACGGGACTCCTCCGGTGCCTTTCCCTCCGAGGGAGGGCACTGGTGCTCAATCAACTGGTCCTGTCCATGCTCTGGTACCGGCTCAACACCCTGGTCCCGGCCCCGGTGTTCCTGACCGACCTCCGGCGGGTGGTGCTGGAGTTCTTTTGGCCAGGACTGCACTGGGTCCCTGCAGGGGTACTCCACCTGCCCCTGGAGGAGGGAGGGCAGGGCCTGAAGTGCCTCCGCACTCAGGTCCACGTCTTCTGCCTCCAGGCACTGCAGAGGCTCCTTTATGGTGCGGGTAGTCCGGCATGGAGAGCCCTGGCGCACGCCTTCCTGCGCCGCTTCCGAGGGCTCCGATACGACCGGCAGCTCCTTTATCTCGACCCGAGGGGCCTTCCGCGAGACCTCTCCGGGCTGCCGGTCTTCTACCAGGACCTCCTCCGGACCTGGAAGCTGTTCTCTGCGACCAGGTCTGTGGCGACCACCGAGGGGGCAGACCTCCTCGCGGAGCCCCTGCTACACAACCCACAGCTTCGTGTGCAGGTGGCGGAGTCCCCCGCGGTGCGCCAGAGGTTGGTCCTGGCAGAAGCCACCAGGGTCGGAGACCTCCTGGACTACGACCGGGGAGACTGGCTGGATCCCCTGACGCTCGCTCGGCGGATGGGGCTCTCCAGACCTTGTACTCCCCGGCGCGTACTACAGGAGGTGAAGGCCGCTTTGCCGCCCGCTGCTCGGGTTTACCTCGACCGGGTCCTGCGCGAGGGCACGCCCCGCCCACCCCCCACCCCGAGCCCTCCGGACCTCTTCATCGGGCCCCTGCCCCGTGGACCCGACCGGCCCCCCCGCCCCTTCTCCGCCAGCCGGCTGCACGATCTGCAGCCGGTCCGTTTCCAAACCGCGCCAAGGAAACAACTCTACGCGCTCGTGCTCCATACCGTTCACTTCCTCACCCTCGTGTCCCGCCCCGACACCAAGTGGCGGGACCTCTTGCCACCTGTGGAGGGTGAGGAGCCCCGGTGGGCCAGCCTCTACTCCACCCTGGTCCCGAGGCCCGCCGGGGATATCAGCTGGCGGCTCCTTCACGGGGCCGTGAGCACGGGCGTGTACTTGGCGCGGTTCACCCCTGTCCCGGACACCTGCCCCTTCTGCGGCGTGAGGGAGACCCTGGCGCATGTTTACCTAGAGTGCGCCAGGTTGCAGCCCCTATACCGGCTCCTCACCGACATTCTGTTACGTTTCTGGCTGCACTTTTCCCCTCACCTCCTTATCCTTGCACTCCCTATCCGTGGCCCCACAAAGTCGCGGGACCTCCTGGTCAACCTCCTCCTCGCCCTGGCTAAAAAGGCCATCCACGCGACCAGGGAGAGGAGGTTGGCCGACGGAGACTCCTGCGACTGTGGGGCTTGTTTCCGGTCCCTCGTCCGCTCATGTCTCCGGGCGGAGTTCCTCTGGGCGGCGTCCGCTGGCTCCCTTGACGCCTTCGAGGAGCAGTGGGCGCTGTCCGGGGTTCTCTGCTCGGTGTCCCCATCAGGCTCCCTCCTTATGACCCTTTGACCTCACTCCTGTCCCTGTTCTTTTATTAGTTGTCCCCCGCATTTAGTGGGTTTCCGTGGCCCTGTGGATCCTCCCCTTAGGCTGGGGGGGGAGATCCGTTAGCATGGGGCGGGCTTCCGCCCGCCCCCTCTCCCGGATAACCCAATAGTACAGTCCCCTTCAAGTGAGTGTTGAGAGCCACTCTAGCTGGCACAGAACAGCAGTCATGAGTGAAAGAAGAAAACGCCCCCCTGGGGCAACATTCAGAAAAAGAAAGAAAGCAAAGGAAGCTTTTCTATCTAAGCAGGAAGGAGCTCTCCTGAGATACAGAGACACACATGTTCACACTGAGCCTTCTGGCCCCAATGAGGATGTGAGTGGTGAGGAGATGCCAGATCTTCCAGTTAGTCAGAGTGCAGGTGACCTGGCAGCTACTGCAGCATCCATGTCTCCATCTCAAATGGATGTAACCATGCACATTCCTGAAGAAAAGTGTAGCTCAGAGAAGAGTGTGATGGAGGCACAAGAAACAGCTGCTGCTGAGTTTAGTTCCTTAAATCTAGATGATCCAGGACTGTGGACCCACTTGAGCAATAGCCTGAAGGACATCCTTGTACCGCATGGGCCACAGCAGGTGAAAAACTTCACGTTCCCCAAAGAGAATGAAAATAGAAGTTTCCATCCAACACATTCCTGGTGTGAAATCCCCAATGGTGACAAAGTGGAGAGGCCATGGCTTAGGTACTCAAAACCCCAGAATGCTGCATACTGGTTTTGTTGCAAACTCCTCCAGTCTAATGTTCCAGCCACATTGTGTTCTACAGGAACAAAGGACTGGAAAAATCTGGCTAGAAATGTGGCATGCCATGAGAGGGCAGCAATCACCAGAGAGCATTCCATAGGTGGAAAGAACTTGAGAGGAGCCTAAGATTAAAGGCCACCATAGATGATCAGCATGAAGAGAAGATTGCATCAGAGTTCTGAAAAGGATCTTTGCCATTGTGAGAGGGCTTGCTATGCAAAACCTAGCACTGCGTGGCACTTCAGATCAGCTGCATGTGCCAAACAATGGAAACTTCTGCATAGAACATCCTCACCGCACAAGTTCCCCAATCCACAAACCTTTCTTTAATCATAATTCATAATAAACAAATGACTATTTATCAAAAGAAAGAAAGAACGTCCTAGTTCTTACATCTCCTGCTTTCTTTGTATGTGTCAGTCTTCCTTAGATCAGAGGGGCTTTATATCAGGGCGTGTCCTTACTTTCTCTGTCTTGTAAAGCGCACACTATTGACAGTGACCGGATAAATAATGGAGACATTACCAAAAAAAACCCCAACCCTTTGTCATAAAGACTGTTCTCCTCAGTAAAGCAAGCTATAAACATTAGGAAACGCACAGAGGACTAAAAGGCTGCAAAGTGAAGCACTCTCAAGCTAGGAAATACCAGAATGAGCATTGCCTGTGCACCGGTAACTCTGCAAGAAATGAGGCAGGGACCCTACAGGCAACAGACTCCTTCAATACACAGCCCCAGAGCAGAAAACCCTGTGCACTGAATGAGGAAGGGGTCCCATGGGAAAAAAATACTATGGGATCATGTCATAAAAGATGCATCATCCTGCAAATGCACAAGAGGACTGAATTGAGGGTGCCAGGGCAACACAACTTTGGACATTTGCAAACCTGAGAATGCTTCACTTTGTAACCTTTCCATCCTGTTTAGAAACCTTGACTTTGTATTTCCTAATGATTTTATTGATGAAAGCAAATGTAAGTAAGGTTAAATGAAGGGTTTTTGTTTGTTAATTTCGTTTGCTTTTTCTGTAATAGAAAGAAAATCTTTTATCTCTGTGCTGTGTAACGGGGTGACCCCGCCGCTCCCGCCTGGAAGGGGTTGGATAAGCCCTGCAGAGGGCTGGGGCTGGGAAAGGTAAAACCCTGGCTGATTGGAGGAAGTGTCTGCAGCTGGGGCCAGAAACAGTATCCAAGAAAAAGAGCTGGAATTTTTCATCGTGTCTTAACCTAGCCCTAATTGAGGAAAGTAGCAAACACCTGCCCTTTGCGAAGGAACACAGCACCGTACCGCAGCACAAACCCCACTGAGCACAGCAGGGGCCCCTCATTCTTCTCTTCTGCAGACTAAACAATCCCAGTTCCCTCAGCCTCTCCTCATATTCATGTGCTCCAGCCCCCTAATCATTTTTCTTGCCCTCCGCTGGACTCTTTCCAATTTGTTCACGTCCCTCGATCTGCTGGCAATGCCCCTGCTTATACAGCCCAAAATGCCATTAGCCTTGGCAACAAGGTTCACACTGTTGACTCAGATCCAGCTTCTTGTCCACTGTAACCCCAGGTGCTATTCTGCAGAACTGCTGTCTAGCCATTCGGTCCCTAGTCTCTATCAATGCATGGCATTATTCTGTCCTAAGTGCAGGACTCTGCACTTGTCCTTGTTGAAGCTCATCAGATTTCTTTTGGCCCAATCCTCCAATTTGTCTGGGTCACTCTGTAGCCTACCCCTACCCTCCAGTGTATATACCACTCCTCCAAGTTTAGTGTCATCTTCAAACTTGCTGAGGGTGCAATCCACGCCATCCTCCAGATCATTAATGAAGAGATTGAACAAAACCGGCCCCAGGACCGACCCCTGGGGCACTCCGCTTGATACCAGCTGCCAACTAGACATGGAGCCATTGATCATCACGTGTTGAGCCCGACAATCTAGCCAGCTTTCTAGCCACCTTATAGTCCATTCATCCAGCCCATACTTCTTTAACTTGCTGGCAAGAATACTGTGGGAGACTGTATCAAAAGCTTTGCTAAAGTCAAGGAATAACATGTCCACTGCTTTCCCCTCATCCACAGATCTTGTCCTCCACCTGGTTCTCATAGTCACATGCTTCCACGGGCCACTTTCCTCACCCAGCAGCCTCCCCTCAGAGTTCTCCAGTCCGGCTTGTATCTGCGAGTCTTCACTTTTCCCTTCAGCCTCCTCTCTCCTTCCCCCCAGCCATCTGCTCAAATCTCCTTCAAACCTCAACCAGAGTTTCCACCTGCATCTCCGAACCTTGGACCTTCCATCAGCCTTATCAGGTGGCACTTCATACAAATGAAGCTCTTTTCAGGTACCTGTTCCAGGATAAGGTACATTCCACAGCTTCCACATCCAATCAGCTTCATTGTCGCTTCCCTTCCTGGGGTCTCTACCACTGCTGCCTCTGTAGCTGTCACAGCCTCCCACCTAAATGCCTGTCAAGGAGAAAAAGGGAAACACACACACACAAAACAAAACCAGAACACCACATACTCCCTTCCCCACACTCCCCTGACAAACTCCCACTCAAACTCCCCTGTGCCCACCTATGTTTGTGACTCCTGGACTCCTGTCCTCCTGGCTGACTCCTCGTCTGCCTTTATAAGCCCCATAATCAGGGCTCTGCTGTGATCAAAGGCTCGGCTATTCTCAGAGCACACTGCCCACTACCAGTCCCTGCAAACTAACACACACACACACACACACACACCACTCTCCTGGTGTTGGGAGGGGAACAGGAGAAAGGACAAACGAAGCAAGAGACGACGAGAAAGGAGGGAGGGAGGGAGGGACGAAGGAAAAGGTGAAACAAAAAGGACAAACCCTAATGTCCCCAGTGATTCTAAGGGACAAAATCTCAGGTGCGGAATAAAATTCTGCCTCCTTAAGCTCGTGTTTTCCTTGCCTAGAATTCAACTGTCACCAGATGGATCACACTGAATAGGTTTCAAACCTCGAGGAGGCTCTTACCTTCTAAACAGGGACATCTGTTTTCTAGTAAAATCACTAAAAGGAAGGAGAAAACTCGAAAGAGGTTCCTCCTGGCGCTCCCGTACGTGAACCCGAATACTCTCTTAGTCCTCAAAGCAACACCTCGAGAAGGAGACTTGCTGAAGCAAAGCCACGGGAGTCTCTGAGGTTTCCCTGGCCCCTCGCTGCTGTCCTGCCTGGCTGATGTCAGCATCTCTCTGTGAGGTCACCACCTCCCCACCACCTTTGACCAACAGCCTGAGGTCCTGCAAAAGGCCTTTGTGATGTCACTGCCACACCCCTCCCTTGCTGTGCTAATGCCCTGCCTCTGGCCAGGCACTTTGGAGGTTTGTGCTACTTCCTGTGGATCACCCCACTCAAGGAGTGTTCATTCTAGGAAGCAAGCCGGCTAGACACTAAAACATCAGACGCTGCTCCCAATGCAGCACTCAGTTTTTCAGAAATTAGTCAACTTGATGGCCAGAAGAGATCATTAGAGCATCTAATCTGACCCCCTGCATATCACAGGCCTCCTGTATGACACGATAGCTTCTTTTGGGGCAAACACATTCCAGAATTATCCGGTTCTTCATATGAACCCATCAACCAGCGCACACAGGTCCAGAAGTGGGCAATCTCTCCTATGGTCACTAGATGGCGATGCAGCCTGGCACTTTCCCATTCATGCGATGATCCGACCTTTTGGTTAACCAATCTGGCCCTGGTCCCAATTCGATGGGATAAAGGGGGTTCCGCTCTCCTTGTGAGCGATCGTTTGATGCAGGGGATCTTCTGCTGGTGTTATTCCTTGTGGAAAAATACAAATTGCAAAACTGATGGGAGGGGCCTTCTGAGGTGGTAGGGAGGGGTCACGCTGTTACCTGCAATGTACACAGGCCCCGCAGCAGGGACGCACCTCGGAATGTGCATAGAAACAGGTTAAAAGTGCATCACAACAGTGAAGCCGTTGTCAAGATGCTATTCTGTGCAGAGGACTGTAAGACAGCCCCTGTTCCTGATCTGAGGCCTGAATTGATTTCAATGGGAATTAGGAACTGAAATCCCTTTAAAAAATCTGGCCCCAAGTGATTTGCTCAAGGTCGCAAAGGCAGAACTTAAACTCAGACCCCTCAAGTCTTAGTCGAGTGCGATAACCTCTGGACCATCCTTCCTTTCCGTGCTATTGGGCTTGCAATTTCATATGCAAGTTCCTTTAATATTCTTGGATGAAGATTATCTGGGCCCCCTGATTTAGTCCCATTAAGCTGCTTGAGTTTGACTTCTACATTGGATGTGGTAATTTCTACTTAGAATCATAGAAGATTAGGGTTGGAAGAGTCCTCATTAGGTTTCTAGTCCAACCCCCTGCTCAGGTAGGACCAACCCCAACTAAATCATCCCAGCCAGGGCTTTGTCAAGCTGGGCCTTAAAAACCTCTAAGGATGGAGATTCCACCACCTCCCTAGGTAACCCATTCCAGTGCTTCACCATCCTCCTAGTGAAATAGTTTTTCCTAATATCCAACCTAAACCTCCCCCACTGCAACTTGAGACCATTGCTCCTTGTTCTGTCATCTGCTACCACTGAGAACAGTCTAGATCCATCCTCTTTGGAACCCCCCTTCAGGTAGTTGAAAGCAGCTATCAAATCCCCCCTCATTCTTCTCTTCTGCAGACTAAACAATCCCAGTTCCCTCAGCCTCTCTTCATAAGTCATGTGCTCCAGCCCCCTAATCATTTTTCTTGCCCTCCGCTGGACTCTTTCCAATTTGTTCACGTCCCTCGATCTGCTGGCAATGCCCCTGCATATACAGCCCAAAATGCCATTAGCCTTGGCAACAAGGTTCACACTGTTGACTCAGATCCAGCTTCTTGTCCACTGTAACCCCTAGGTGCTTTTCTGCAGAACTGCTGTCTAGCCATTCGGTACCTAGTCTCTATCAATGCATGGCATTATTCTGTCCTAAGTGCAGGACTCTGCACTTGTCCTTGTTGAAGCTCATCAGATTTCTTTTGGCCCAATCCTCCAATTTGTCTAGGTCACTCTGTAGCCTACCCCTACCCTCCAGTGTATATACCACTCCTCCTAGTTTAGTGTCATCTTCAAACTTGCTGAGGGTGCAATCCACGCCATCCTCCAGATCATTAATGAAGAGATTGTACAAAACCGGCCCCAGGACCGACCCCTGGGGCACTCCGCTTGATACCAGCTGCCAACTAGACATGGAGCCATTGATCACCACGTGTTGAGCCCGACAATCTAGCCAGCTTCCTAGCCACCTTATAGTCCATTCATCCAGCCCATACTTCTTTAACTTGCTGGCAAGAATACTCTGGGAGACTGTATCAAAAGCTTTGCTAAAGTCAAGGAATAACATGTCCACTGCTTTCCCCTCATCCACAGATCTTGTCCTCCACCTGGTTCTCATAGTCACATGCTTCCACGGGCCACTTTCCTCACCCAGCAGCCTCCCCTCAGAGTTCTCCAGTCCGGCTTGTATCTGCGAGTCTTCACTTTTCCCTTCAGCCTCCTCTCTCCTTCCCTCCAGCCATCTGCTCAAATCCCCTTCAAACCTCAACCAGAGTTTCCACCTGCATCTCCGAACCTTGGATCTTCCATCAGCCTTATCAGGTGGCACTTCATACAAATGAAGCTCTTTTCAGGTACCTGTTCCAGGATAAGGTACATTCCACAGCTTCCACATCCAATCAGCTTCATTGTCGCTTCCCTTCCTGGGGTCTCTACCACTGCTGCCTCTGTAGCTGTCACAGCCTCCCACCTAAATGCCTGTCAAGGAGAAAAAGGGAAACACACACACACACAAAACAAAACCAGAACACCACATACTTCCTTCCCCACACTCCCCTGACAAACTCCCACTCAAACTCCCCTGTGCCCACCTATGTTTGTGACTCCTGGACTCCTGTCCTGCTGGCTGACTCCTCGTCTGCCTTTATAGGCCTCATAATCAGGGCTCTGCTGTGATCAAAGGCTCGGCTATTCTCAGTGCACACTGCCCACTACCAGTCCCTGCAAACTAACACACACACACACAAACACACACACCACTCTCCTGGTGTTTTGAGGGGAACAGGAGAAAGGACAAACGAAGCAAGAGACGACGAGAAAGGAGGGAGGGAGGGAGAGACGAAGGAAAAGGTGAAACAAAAAGGACAAACCCTAATGTCCCCAGTGATTCTAAGGGACAAAATCTCTGGTGCGGAATAAAATACTGCCTCCTTAAGCTCATGTTTTCCTTGCCTAGAATTCAACTGTCACCAGATGGATCAGACTGAACAGGTTTCAAACCTCGAGGAGGCTCTTACCTTCTAAACAGGGACATCTGTTTTCTAGTAAAATCACTAAAAGGAAGGAGAAAACTCGAAAGAGGTTCCTCCTGGCGCTCCCGTACGTGAACCCGAATACTCTCTTAGTCCTCAAAGCAACACCTCGAGAAGGAGACTTGCTGAAGCAAAGCCACGGGAGTCTCTGAGGTTTCCCTGGCCCCTCGCCCCTGTCCTGCCTGGCTGATGTCAGCATCTCTCTGTGAGGTCACCACCTCCCCACCACCTTTGACCAATAGCCTGAGGTCCTGCAAAAGCCCTTTGTGATGTCACTGCCACACCCCTCCCTTGCTGTGCTAATGTCCTGCCCCTGGCCAGACACTTTGGAGGTTTGTGCTACTTCCTGTGGATCACCCCACTCAAGGAGTGTTCATTCTAGGAAGCAAGCCGGCTAGACAGGAAAACATCAGACGCTGCTCCCAATGCGCCACTCAGTTTTTCAGAAATTAGTCAACTTGATGGCCAGAAGAGATCATTAGAGCATCTAATCTGACCCCCTGCATATCACAGCCCTCCTGTATGACACGATAGCTTCTTTTGGGGCAAACACATTCCAGAATTCTCCGGTTCTCCATATGAACCCAACAACCAGCGCACACAGGTCCAGAAGTGGGCAATCTCTCCTATGGTCACTAGATGGCGATGCAGCCTGGCACTTTCCCATTCATGGGATGATCCGACCTTTTGGTTAACCAATCTGGCCCTGGTCCCAATTCGATGGGATAAAGGGGGTTCCGCTCTCCTTGTGAGTGATCGTTTGATGCAGGGGATCTTCTGCTGGTGTTATTCCTTATGGAAAAGTACAAATTGCAAAACTTTTTAGTCATCCCTGCCACGGCCCCCTCGAAACTGTTCGAATTGGGCCCCGCACTTCCTAAAGCCGGCCCTGTCTGTACCATCACTCCCTGCAGCTCCACTGGTGCTGTATCTGGCCGTGGCAAGCAGTACAGCTCACTGGACATTTACCCCCCGATTCGTAGCGCCACCACTCGCTGTGTTGCTCAGTGCTTGGTAGCAGACATTGTTCTGCTGCTTCAAACCCTACAGGTGGCTGAAGTGGGCGAAACTGCAAATGGGACACTGAGCAGACTCCTTAGTGGGCCATCAAGCAGGCTAGGCAGAACTGACACCAACTTCTCTGGGGTGTTCCCTGGAAGCATAACACAAGTTTGAAATACAGACAGTATAAAGCCAATATTCATAACATCAACGACAAAAATGATACACATAAACAGATAGCATAATTCTAATCAGCCAATCATAACCTCTCCATAGACCCCTTACACGACGACCTTTATGCAATATTGGCTGCAAATCTAGAATAGTAGTCGCAACGGTGATCTATACAGTTACAGTTTATGTCAATAACATCACAGGAGGTAACACGGCATCAGTGAGCCTGATAATGGAATACAGCCTCCAGTTTTGGTGTCCTCGTTTGAAAAAGATGTTGTGAAATTGGAGCTGGGGCAGCAAAGAGCCACCAAATGTTCTGAGGGCTGGAGAAAAATGCCTTCTAGTGAGCTATTGAAAGAGCTCAACCTGTTTAACTTATCAAAAGAAGATTGAAAGGTGACTTCATTGAAGTGTTGAAGTGCCTTAATGGAGAGAACATATTGGGTATTAAAGGGCTCTTTAATGTAGCAGAGAATTATTATTATTATGCTTCCCCACTGCAGAACTCCAGTTTTAGGCTGTGCAAGAAGCCAGAGCAGGCATGAGGGTTTCACCCATAGTTTTAATAGAGCTCCCGCTGCTTAACTTTGCTCTTCATTCATATCTCCTCAGTTAATATACAGTGAACCAGTGTGAACATAATCTTACTGATTTCAACAAGAATGCTGGTTCTTGAACGTAATCAGAGTTTATTCCTATTTTGTGGTTTTAATTGACTTCTTATAAATAGCCTAGCTCCTGGATTAGTTATGGAAAAGTAGGTAGACAGGTAGACACTAGAGAGACGGATTATTTTTCTATGGGGCTAGATAGAGAGACATGGTTATGTCTGGGGTTAGATAGACAGAAGCACGTCAATAGACAGACACAGGAGAAAGGAAGGATGGTCCAGAGGTTATCGCACTCGACTAAGACTTGAGGGGTCTGAGTTTAAGTTCTGCCTTTGCGACCTTGAGCAAATCACTTAGGGCCAGATTTTTTAAAGAGATTTCAGTTCCTAATTCCCTTTGAAATCAGTTCAGGCCTCAGATCAGGAACAGGGGCTGTCTTACAGTCCTCTGCACAGAATAGCATCTTGACAACGGCTTCACTGTTGTGATGCACTTTTAACCTGTTTCTATGCACATTCCGAGGTGCGTCCCTGCTGCGGGGCCTGTGTACATTGCAGGTAACAGCGTGACCCCTCCCTACCACCTCAGAAGGCCCCTCCCATCAGTTTTGCAATAAGTACTTTTCCACAAGGAATAACACCAGCAGAAGATCCCCTGCATCAAACGATCGCTCCCAAGGAGAGCGGAACCCCCTTTATCCCATCGAATTGGGACCAGGGCCAGATTGGTTAACCAAAAGGTCAGATCATTGCATGAATGGGAAAGTGCCAGGCTGCATCGCCATCTAGTGACCATAGGAGAGATTGCCAACTTCTGGACCTGTGTGCGCTGGTTGTTGGGTTCATATGGAGAACCGGAGAATTCTGGAATGTGTTTGCCCCAAAAGAAGCTATCGTGTCATACAGGAGGGCTGTGATATGCAGGGGGTCAGATTAGATGCTCTAATGATCTCTTCTGGCCATCAAGTTGACTAATTTCTGAAAAACTGAGTGGCGCATTGGGAGCAGTGTCTGATGTTTAACTGTCTAGCCGGCTTGCTTCCTAGAATGAACACTCCTTGAGTGGGGTGATCCACAGGAAGTAGCACAAACCTCCAAAGTGCCTGGCCAGGGACAGGACATTAGCACAGCAAGGGAGGGGTGTGGCAGTGACATCACAAAGGCCTTTTGCAGGACCTCAGGCTATTGGTCAAAGGTGGTGGGGAGGTGGTGACCTCACAGAGAGATGCTGACATCAGCCAGGCAGGACAGGGGCGAGGGGCCAGGGAAACCTCAGAGACTCCCGTGGCTTTGCTTCAGCAAGTCTCCTTCTCCAGGTCTCTCTTTGAGGACTGAGAGTATTTGGGTTCACGTACCTGAGCGCCAGGAGGAACCTCTTTCGAGTTTTCTCCTTCCTTTTAGTGATTTTACTAGAAAACAGATGTCCCTGTTTAGAAGGTAAGAGCCTCCTCGAGGTTTGAAACCTGTTCAGTCTGATCCATCTGGTGACAGTTGAATTCTAGGCAAGGAAAACACGAGCTTAAGGAGGCAGAATTTTATTCCGCACCTGAGATTTTGTCCCTTAGAATCACTGGGGACATTAGGGTTTGTCCTTTTTGTTTCACCTTTTCCTTCGTCCCTCCCTCCCTCCTTTCTCGTCGTCTCTTGCTTCGTTTGTCCTTTCTCCTGTTCCCCTCCCAACACCAGGAGAGTGGTGTGTGTGTGTGTGTGTGTGTGTGTTAGTTTGCAGGGACTGGTAGTGGGCAGTGTGCTCTGAGAATAGCCGAGCCTTTGATCACAGCAGAGCCCTGATTATGGGGCCTATAAAGGCAGACGAGGAGTCAGCCAGCAGGACAGGAGTCCAGGAGTCACAAACATAGGTGGGCACAGGGGAGTTTGAGTGGGAGTTTGTCAGGGGAGTGTGGGGAAGGGAGTATGTGGTGTTCTGGTTTTGTTTTGTGTGTGTGTGTTTCCCTTTTTCTCCTTGACAGGCATTTAGGTGGGAGGCTGTGACAGCTACCGAGGCAGCAGTGGTAGAGACCCCAGGAAGGGAAGCGACAATGAAGCTGATTGGATGTGGAAGCTGTGGAATGTACCTTATCCTGGAACAGGTACCTGAAAAGAGCTTCATTTGTATGAAGTGCCACCTGATAAGGCTGATGGAAGGTCCAAGGTTCGGAGATGCAGGTGGAAACTCTGGTTGAGGTTTGAAGGGGATTTGAGCAGATGGCTGGGGGGAAGGAGAGAGGAGGCTGAAGGGAAAAGTGAAGACTCGCAGATACAAGCCGGACTGGAGAACTCTGAGGGGAGGCTGCTGGGTGAGGAAAGTGGCCCGTGGAAGCATGTGACTATGAGAACCAGGTGGAGGACAAGATCTGTGGATGAGGGGAAAGCAGTGGACATGTTATTCCTTGACTTTAGCAAAGCTTTTGATACAGTCTCCCACAGTATTCTTGCCAGCAAGTTAAAGAAGTATGGGCTGGATGAATGGACTATAAGGTGGCTAGAAAGCTGGCTAGATTGTCGGGCTCAACACGTGATGATCAATGGCTCCATGTCTAGTTGGCAGCTGGTATCAAGCGGAGTGCCCCAGGGGTCGGTCCTGGGGCCGGTTTGTTCAATCTCTTCATTAATGATCTGGAGGATGGCGTGGATTGCACCCTCAGCAAGTTTGAAGAAGACACTAAACTAGGAGGAGTGGAATATACACTGGAGGGTAGGGGTAGGATACAGAGTGACCTAGACAAATTGGAGGATTGGGCCAAAAGAAATCTGATGAGCTTCAACAAGGACAAGTGCAGAGTCCTGCACTTAGGACAGAATAATGCCATGCATTGATAGAGACTAGGGACCGAATGGCTAGACAGCAGTTCTGCAGAAAAGCACCTAGGGGTTACAGTGGACAAGAAGCTGGATCTGAGTCAACAGTGTGAACCTTGTTGCCAAGGCTAATGGCATTTTGGGCTGTATAAGCAGGGGCATTGCCAGCAGATTGAGGGACGTGAAAAAATTGGAAAGAGTCCAGCGGAGGGCAAGAAAAATGATTAGGGGGCTGGAGCACATGACTTACGAGGAGAGGCTGAGGGAACTGGGATTGTTTAGTCTGCAGAAGAGAAGAATGAGGGGGGATTTGATAGCTGCTTTCAACTACCTGAAAGGGGGTTCCAAAGAGGATGGATGTAGACTGTTCTCAGTGGTAGCAGATGACAGAACAAGGAGCAATGGTCTCAAGTTGCAGTGGGGGAGGTTTAGGTTGGATATTAGGAAAAACTATTTCACTAGGAGGATGGTGAAGCACTGGAATGGGTTACCTAGGGAGGTGGTGGAATCTCCATCCTTAGAGGTTTTTAAGGCCCAGCTTGACAAAGCCCTGGCTGGGATGATTTAGTTGGGGTTGGTCCTACCTGAGCAGGGGGTTGGACTAGATACCTCCTGAGGACTCTTCCAACCCTAATCTTCTATGATTCTAAGTAGAAATTACCACATCCAATGTAGAAGTCAAACTCAAGCAGCTTAATGGGACTAAATCAGGGGGCCCAGATAATCTTCATCCAAGAATATGAAAGGAACTTGCATATGAAATTGCAAGCCCAATAGCACGGAAAGGAAGGATGGTCCAGAGGTTATCGCACTCGACTAAGACTTGAGGGGTCTGAGTTTAAGTTCTGCCTTTGCGACCTTGAGCAAATCACTTAGGGCCAGATTTTTTAAAGGGATTTCAGTTCCTAATTCCCATTGAAATCAATTCAGGCCTCAGATTAGGAACAGGGGCTGTCTTACAGTCCTCTGCATAGAATAGCATCTTGACAACGGCTTCACTGTTGTGATGCACTTTTAACCTGTTTCTATGCACATTCTGAGGTGCGTCCCTGCTGCGGGGCCTGTGTACATTGCAGGTAACAGCGTGACCCCTCCCTACCACCTCAGAAGGCCCCTCCCATCAGTTTTGCAATTTGTTCTTTTCCACAAGGAATAACACCAGCAGAAGATCCCCTGCATCAAACGATCGCTCACAAGGAGAGCGGAACCCCCTTTATCCCATCGAATTGGGACCAGGGCCAGATTGGTTAACCAAAAGCTCGGATCATCGCATGAATGGGAAAGTGCCAGGCTGCATCGCCATCTAGTGACCATAGGAGAGATTGCCCACTTCTGGACCTGTGTGCGCTGGTTGTTGGGTTCATATGAAGAACCGGAGAATTCTGGAATGTGTTTGCCCCAAAAGAAGCTATCGTGTCATACAGGAGGCCTGTGATATGCAGGGGGTCAGATTAGATGCTCTAATGTTCTCTTCTGGCCATCAAGTTGACTAATTTCTGAAAAACTGAGTGTAGCATTGGGAGCAGCGTCTGATGTTTTACTGTCTAGCTGGCTTGCTTCCTAGAATGAACACTCCTTGAGTGGGGTGATCCACAGGAAGTAGCACAAACCTCCAAAGTGCCTGGCCAGGGACAGGACATTAGCACAGCAAGGGAGGGGTGTGGCAGTGACATCACAAAGGCCTTTTGCAGGACCTCAGGCTATTGGTCAAAGGTGGTGGGGAGGTGGTGACCTCACAGAGAGATGCTGACATCAGCCAGGCAGGACAGGGGCGAGGGGCCAGGGAAACCTCAGAGACTCCCGTGGCTTTGCTTCAGCAAGTCTCCTTCTCCAGGTCTCTCTTTGAGGACTGAGAGTATTTGGGTTCACGTACCTGAGCGCCAGGAGGAACCTCTTTCGAGTTTTCTCCTTCCTTTTAGTGATTTTACTAGAAAACAGATGTCCCTGTTTAGAAGGTAAGAGCCTCCTCGAGGTTTGAAACCTGTTCAGTGTGATCCATCTGGTGACAGTTGAATTCTAGGCAAGGAAAACACGAGCTTAAGGAGGCAGAATTTTATTCCGCACCTGAGATTTTGTCCCTTAGAATCACTGGGGACATTAGGGTTTGTCCTTTTTGTTTCACCTTTTCCTTCGTCCCTCCCTCCCTCCTTTCTCGTCGTCTCTTGCTTCGTTTGTCCTTTCTCCTGTTCCCCTCCCAACACCAGGAGAGTGGTGTGTGTGTGTGTGTGTGTGTGTGTGTTAGTTTGCAGGGACTGGTAGTGGGCAGTGTGCTCTGAGAATAGCCGAGCCTTTGATCACAGCAGAGCCCTGATTATGGGGCCTATAAAGGCAGACGAGGAGTCAGCCAGCAGGACAGGAGTCCAGGAGTCACAAACATAGGTGGGCACAGGGGAGTTTGAGTGGGAGTTTGTCAGGGGAGTGTGGGGAAGGGAGTATGTGGTGTTCTGGTTTTGTTTTGTCTGTGTGTGTTTCCCTTTGCGACCTTGAGCAAATCACTTAGGGCCAGAGTTTTTAAAGGGATTTCAGTTCCTAATTCCCATGGAAATCAATTCAGGCCTCAGATCAGGAACAGGGGCTGTCTTACAGTCCTCCGCACAGAATAGCATCTTGACAACGGCTTCACTGTTGTGATGCACTTTTAACCTGTTTCTATGCACATTCCGAGGTGCGTCCCTGCTGCGGGGCCTGTGTACATTGCAGGTAACAGCGTGACCCCTCCAGTGATTTCCCTACCCCCCCCTGAATTTTCCCAAAATCCCCCCCCAGTTTTGTGAGCTAGTTATATACCCATTTAGTGACTGTTTGGAAATCTGAATTTAAACTGAAACCTTAATACACACTTTAAAAGCTTGTACAGTGTATCATAAAATATGTGTATCTGAAAAAGTATAATAGATTTGAAATGTATGAACATAGACTAGCTTCCTTGCTTCCTTATACAGCTGTTTTTTATGATGTCAGTGCATTCATTTCGGTGATGTTGGCCAACCTAATAATTTCAAATGATGATTTGTAAGCAAAGTCTAAATGAGCTCTCCCTGACAGCTAGTGATGAGCTGGGGGCTAAGGCTTCAGGGGCAGATTATATTTACATTCACACCTAATCTACCTAGGGATCCAGCAAACAGAGCTGTGTTGTCCAAGTGATAGATTTTGGCTGGGGTTGGGTTACAAACCACTTGAATGTAGGGGGAAGGGGGGATGAAATGTTGTTCTTATTGTATGAGTAAAGGGCAGTAGAACTGTACTTAGCCTGTGATGATTTGAAGGCATCAAGAAAGAGGGTGGGGACCTGTCCCTCTCCACTGTTTAAAGACAGAGCTGATTAGGCTCAATAGATAGTCTTTTGTTCTGTTAAGTGACCACTGCAGCTGGAATCACTGACAATCAGGTCTAAGTGCTTAGTCCTGTTGTGGGGACAGTGTTCCTGTGGGTACAGTGTTTTTGTGTAAGAGACAGCCCAGACTGCACTAGCAGTGAGGTTCCCGCACTGAGAGCTCAGCTGAAATCACTGAGAGCTGGTGGAACCTCAAGAGACCAACTCGCAGAGATCACAGTGGTAGGTGACAGCAGAAGGTGACTGTGCAGGGCCATTGGCAACAGAGTGGTGGAGTGAACGGTGGCACAACGAACAGCCATGGCCAGAGTGAACTGTGCCTTTTTGTCCCCCACCTGGGAGGTGTACTCATGTGAAAGCACCTCTGAACTCTGAGTCTCCACTGACCAAGGACAACACCGGTGAGTGGAGTGCGGTGGAGGGAAAAGTGAGGGGCACGTTAAATAACCATTTGTTTGTTGGACTATATTTTAGTCACTTTGCTCCAGAATGCTAGATTTGTGACTGGGAATGGAAACTTATATAAATATGTTTCCCATTGGCCATTATCTTTGAGAAATCATGGTGATCGGGGGAGGTCCCGGATGACTGGAAAAAAGCTAATGTAGTGCCCATCTTTAAAAAAGGGAAGAAGGAAGATCCAGGGAACTACAGGCCAGTCAGTCTCACCTCAGTCCCTGGAGAAATAATGGAACAGGTCCTCAAGGAATCAATTCTGAACCACTTAAAGGAGGGGAAAGTGATCAGGAACAGTCAGCATGGATTCACCAAGGGCAAGTCATGCCTTAGTAACCTAATTGCCTTCTATGATGAGATAACCGGCTCTGTGGATGAGGGGAAAGCAGTGGATGTGCTATTTCTGGACTTTAGCAAAGCCTTTGATACAGTCTCCCACAGTATTCTTGCCAGCAAGTTAAAGAAGTATGGGCTGGATGAATGGACGGTAAGGTGGATAGAAAACTGGCTAGATGGTCGGGCTCAACGGGTAGTGATCAATGGTTCCATGTCTAGTTGGCAGCCGGTATCAAGTGGAGTGCCCCAAGGGTCGGTGCTGGGGCCAGTTTTGTTCAATATCTTCATTAACGATCTGGAGGATGGTGTGGACTGCACCCGTAGCAAGTTTGCAGATGACACTAAACTGGGAGGAGTGGTTGATACGCTGGAGGGTAGGGATAGGATACAGAGGGACCTAGACAAATTAGAGGATTGGGCCAAAAGAAATATGATGAGGTTCAACAAGGACAAATGCAGAGTCCAGCTGAATATGAGTCAACAGTGTGCCTTTGTTGCCAAGAAGGCTAATGGCATTTTGGGTTGTATAAGTAGGGGCATTTCCAGCAGATCGAGGGATGTGATCATTCCCCTCTATTCAGCACTGGTGAGGCCTCATTTGGAGCACTGTGTCCAGTTTTGGGCCCCACACTACAAGAAGGATGTGGATAAATTGGAGAGAGTCCAGCAGAGGGCAACAAAAATGATTAGGGGGCTGGAGCACATGACTTATGAGGAGAGGCTGAGGGAACTGAGATTGTTTAGCCTGCAGAAGAGACGAATGAGGGGGGATTTGATAGCTGCTTTCAACTATCTGAAAGGGGGTTCCAAAGAGGATGGATCTAGACTGTTCTCAGTGGTAGAAGATGACAGAACAAGGAGTAATGGTCTCAAGTTGCAGAGAGGGAGGTTTAGGTTGGACATTAGGAAAAACTTTTTCACTAGTAGGTGGTGAAGAACTGGAATGGGTTACCTAGGGAGGTGGTGGAATCGCCTTCCTTAGAGGTTTTTAAGGTCAGGCTTGACAAAGCCCTGGCTGGGATGATTTAGTTGGGTTTGGTCCTGCTTTGAGCAGGGGGTTGGACTAGATGACCTCCTGAGGTCCCTTCCAACCCTGAGATTCTATGATTCTATGAAGATTTTTAAAATGCAGTATTTGCCAAGGTTGTTATCTCACATTGTTGCTATCTTGGGAGGTCATTATGTTGGGGAGTTTCTGTACTAAACATTTTTATTATAATTAATTTTTACATAAGAATGGTCATACTGGGTCAGACCAATGGTCCATATAGCCCAGTACCCTGTCTTACAACAGTGGTCAAGGCCAGGTGCTTCAGAGGGAATGAACAGCACAGGTAGTCATCAAGTGATCCATCCCCTGTTGCCCATTCCCAGCTTCTGGCAAACAGGCTAGGGACACTCAGAGCATGGTGTTGCATCCCTCTCATCCTAGCTAATAGCCACAGATGGATCTGTTCTCCAGGAATTTATCTAGTTCTTTTTAAAATCCTGTTATAGTTTTGGTCTTCACAGCATCCCCTGGCAAAGAGTTCCCTGGGTTGACTTTATATTGTGTGAAGAAATACTTCCTTTTGTTTTTTTTAATCTGCTGCCTATTAATTTCATTGGGTGACTGCTAGTTCTTGTGTTGTGTGAAGGATTAAATAAAATTTCCTTATTCACTTTCTTCGCACCAGTCAAGATTTTGTAGACGTCTATCATATCCCCATTAGTCATCTCTTTTCTAAGCTGAAAATTCCCAGTTACTTTAATCTCTCCTCCTGTTTCATACCCCTCATCATTTTAGTTGCCCATCTCTGTACCTTTTCCAATTCCAATATATATATTTTTAGGATGGGTGACCAGATCTACACACACTATTCAAGGTGTGCACGTACTATGGATTTATATAGAGGCAATATGATATTTTCTGTCTTATTATCTATCCCTTTCTTAATGATTCCCAACATTGTTTCCTTTTGTGACTGATGCTGCACATGGAGTGGATGTTTTCAGAGAACTATCCACAATGACTCCAAGATCTCTTCCTTGAGTGTTAACAGCTAATTCAGATGCCATCATTTTGTATGTATAGTTGAGATTGCTTTCCAATGTGCATCACTTTGCATTTATCAACATTGAATTTAATTTGCCATTTTGTTGCCCAGTCACCCAGTTTTGTGAGATCCCTTTGTAGCTCTTCGCAGTCTGCCTGGGACTTAACTATCTTGAATAGTTTTGTATCATCTGCAAATTTTGCCAACTCACTGTTTACCCATTTTTCCAGATGAATATGTTGAATAGGACTGGTCCCAGTACTGACCCCTCAAGGATACCACTATTTATCTCTCTACATTCTGAAAACTGATAATTTATTCCTACCCTTTGTTTCCCATCTTTTAACCAGTTACTGATCCATGAGAGGACCTTCCCTCTTACCCCATGATGGCTTACTTTTCAAAAGTCAATTTAAATTAAATACATTTTTTTTAAATTATATATTTTTTTAGAAATCTAGATCTGTTATGTGTTTTGGTGTAACTTGCATTTTCCTTATGTTAAATTTGCATTATCCTAACAAAACATTTACTTTATTCACTTTCTTCACATCAGTCAAGATTTTATAGACCTCTAGCATATCCCCCCTTAGTTGTTTCTTTTCTAAGGTGAAAATTCCCAGTCATTTTAATTTCTTCTCCTGTTTCATACCCCTAATCATTTTAGTTGCCCATCTCTGTACCTTTTGCATTTCCAGTATGTCTTTTTTGGGATGGGGTAACCAGATCTGCACACAGTATTCAAGGTGTACATGTGCCATGGATTTATATAGAGGCAATATGATATTTTCTGTCTTATTATCTATCCCTTTCTTAAAAAAGCAAAGGTTTCAGAGTAGCAGCCGTGTTAGTCTGTATTGCAAAAAGAACATAAGCTTTCGTGGGCTACATCCAATGAAGTGGACTGTAGCCCACGAAAGCTTATGCTCAAATAAATTTGTTAGTCTCTAAGGTGCCACAAGTGCTCCTGTTCTTTTTAAAAAAGCAAACAGAATGTTGGGAATCACTGACTGCCGCTGCACACTGAGTGGATGTTTTCAGAGAACTATCCACAATGACTGCAAGATCTTTCTTGAGTGTTAACAGCTAATTCAGACTCCTTCATTTTGTATGTATAGTTGAGATTGTTTTCCAATGTACATTACTTTGCATTTATCAACATTAAATTTCATCTGCCATTTTTGTTGTCCAGTCACCCAGTTTGTTGCCCAGTCACCTCAGTAATTCTTCGCAGTCTGCCTGGGACTTAAATATCTTGAATAGTTTTGTATCATCTGCAAATGTTGCCACCTCACTGTTTACCCATTTTTCCAGATCATTTATGAATATGTTGAACAGCGCTGGTCCCAGTACCGACCCCTCAGGGATACCACTATTTATCTCTCTCCATTCTGAAAACTGAAAGTTTATTCCTACCCTTTGTTTCCCATCTTTTAACCAGTTACTGATCCATGAGAGGACTTTCCTCTTACCCCATGATGGTTTACTTTTCAAAAGTCAATTTAAATTAAATACTTTTTTTTAAAATGTATATTTGTTTAGAAATCTAGACCTGTTGTGTGTTTTGGTGTAACTTGCATAATTCTTACATTAAATTTGCATAATCCTAACAAAACATTTACTTTATTCATCTCTTTCATATATCTCATTGGTCCTGACACCCACCCTGTAAATTCGAACACCCCCCCTAATTTCAATTCCTGGGGAAACCACTGGACCGCTCACTACCACCTCAGAAGGCCCCTCCCATCAGTTTTGCAATTTGTACTTTTCAACAAGGAATAACACCAGCAGAAGATCCCCTGCATCAAACGATCGCTCACAAGGAGAGCGGAACCCCCTTTATCCCATCGAATTGGGACCAGGGCCAGATTGGTTAACCAAAAGGTCAGATCATCGCATGAATGGGAAAGTGCCAGGCTGCATCGCCATCTAGTGACCATAGGAGAGATTGCCCACTTCTGGACCTGTGTGCGCTGGTTGTTGGGTTCATATGGAAAACTGGAGAATACTGGAATGTGTTTGCCCCAAAAGAAGCTATCGTGTCATACAGGAGGCCTGTGATATGCAGGGGGTCAGATTAGATGCTCTAATGATCTCTTCTGGCCATCAAGTTGACTAATTTCTGAAAAACTGAGTGTAGCGTTGGGAGCAGCGTCTGATGTTTTACTGTCTAGCCGGCTTGCTTCCTAGAATGAACACTCCTTGAGTGGGGTGATCCACAGGAAGTAGCACAAAACTCCAAAGTGCCTGGCCAGGGACAGGACATTAGCACAGCAAGGGAGGGGTGTGGCAGTGACATCACAAAGGCCTTTTGCAGGACCTCAGGCTATTGGTCAAAGGTGGTGGGGAGGTGGTGACCTCACAGAGAGATGCTGACATCAGCCAGGCAGGACAGCAGCGAGGGGCCAGGGAAACCTCAGAGACTCCCGTGGCTTTGCTTCAGCAAGTCTCCTTCTCGAGGTGTTGCTTTGAGGACTAAGAGAGTATTCGGGTTCACGTACGGGAGCGCCAGGAGGAACCTCTTTCGAGTTTTCTCCTTCCTTTTAGTGATTTTACTAGAAAACAGATGTCCCTGTTTAGAAGGTAAGAGCCTCCTCGAGGTTTGAAACCTGTTCAGTCTGATCCATCTGGTGACAGTTGAATTCTAGGCAAGGAAAACACGAGCTTAAGGAGGCAGAATTTTATTCCGCACCTGAGATTTTGTCCCTTAGAATCACTGGGGACATTAGGGTTTGTCCTTTTTGTTCACCTTTTCCTTCGTCCCTCCCTCCCTCCCTCCCTCCTTTCTCGTCGTCTCTTGCTTCGTTTGTCCTTTCTCCTGTTCCCCTCCCAACACCAGGAGAGTGGTGTGTGTGTGTGTGTGTGTGTGTGTGTGTGTGTGTGTTAGTTTGCAGGGACTGGTAGTGAGCAGTGTGCTCTGAGAATAGCCGAGCCTTTGATCACAGCAGAGCCCTGATTATGGGGCCTATAAAGGCAGATGAGGAGTCAGCCAGCAGGACAGGAGTCCAGGAGTCACAAACATAGGTGGGCACAGGGGAGTTTGAGTGGGAGTTTGTCAGGGGAATGTGGGGAAGGGAGTATGTGGTGTTCTGGTTTTGTTTTGTGTGTGTGTGTTTCCCTTTTTCTCCTTGACAGGCATTTAGGTGGGAGGCTGTGACAGCTACAGAGGCAGCAGTGGTAGAGACCCCAGGAAGGGAAGCGACAATGAAGCTGATTGGATGTGGAAGCTGTGGAATGTACCTTATCCTGGAACAGGTACCTGAAAAGAGCTTCATTTGTATGAAGTGCCACCTGATAAGGCTGATGGAAGGTCCAAGGTTCGGAGATGCAGGTGGAAACTCTGGTTGAGGTTTGAAGGGGATTTGAGCAGATGGCTGGGGGGAAGGAGAGAGGAGGCTGAAGGGAAAAGTGAAGACTCGCAGATACAAGCCGGACTGGAGAACTCTGAGGGGAGGCTGCTGGGTGAGGAAAGTGGCCCGTGGAAGCATGTGACTATGAGAACCAGGTGGAGGACAAGATCTGTGGATGAGGGGAAAGCAGTGGACATGTTATTCCTTGACTTTAGCAAAGCTTTTGATACAGTCTCCCACAGTATTCTTGCCAGCAAGTTAAAGAAGTATGGGCTGGAAGAATGGACTATAAGGTGGCTAGAAAGCTGGCTAGATTGTCGGGCTCAACACGTGGTGATCAATGGCTCCATGTCTAGTTGGCAGCTGGTATCAAGCGGAGTGCCCCAGGGGTCTGTCCTGGGGCCGGTTTTGTTCAATCTCTTCATTAATGATCTGGAGGATGGCGTGGATTGCACCCTCACCAAGTTTGA